>NC_140966.1:111908389-111963389 GCF_056783735.1 Eptatretus burgeri | reverse complement strand
CTCTGTTCTTAAGATGGAAGGCAAGGCCTGTGTCTCGTCTGGATTGGCTCGAAGATTATTTAAGGTGTAGTGCTGTGGCTCACAGGACTGGACTTCATTCAAGGTTGTTTCTACCTCCTCACAGGTAAGATAGAGTGGTTATTGTCAGACCATCTCTGTTCTTTCCAGAAGAAGTAACGTGCTCTTAACACATCATTCTCTCGAAATCCCCCATCATCTCCATTGGAAAGCTACCTCACGACCCTGTATCTCTGAGCTGTGCCGGTGCATCGCCGGAATTCCACGATGTTGCACCGTCCCAGCTCAAAAAGCAACTGCGCGTAATTTAACCAATGTGTCAGCTACAGTTAAAAAGCTCAGAGATGTGCGAAAGGTGCAGCACAGTTATATTCATGTGAGGTTTATTCTGATACCTGAAACATTTCACATTTATTTCTGATACGTGAAACACCCTGCGAACCATGCCTGTAGAAAACTGATTTTTTTTTTTTGAAAAGCCGGCCACATTTTCCATCCAATCATCATAAAAACTTCTCCATGGGTGGGCGCTCCTATGTTGAAAGTTTTGTATCAACCAGTCAGGCGGTTGCAGAGAAAACAACTTTAAAAGATAATTTTATTACATCGAAGGAAAAACAAAGTGAGAGCGGAAGAAAAAAAAAATTACTGCCACGGCCGACGTTTCACAACATGGTCAAGGATGGTTATTGATGCCTCTCATGAGTTCTATTGAAGTAATCAAACATGGATATCATGTGGGAAAACGTTTTTGGGATATAGCATGGATAAATTATTTGGGATATAGTGTGTAAAAATGTATTTGTGAGATAGCATGGAAAATGCCTTTGGGATATTGCATAGAAAAATGACCTTGGGAGATAGCATGCAAATGTCTTTGGGATACCACGTTAAAAATACTTCTTTGGGATACCACGTTAAAAATACTTCTTTGGGATACCACGTTAAAAATAATTCTTTGGGATACTACGTTAAAACATACTTATTTGGGATACCACGTTAAAAATACGTCTTTGGGATACCACGTTAAAAATACGTCTTTTGGATACCACGTTAAAAATACGTCTTTTGGGATACTACGTTAAAAATACTTCTTTGGGATACTACGTTAAAAATACGTCTTTGGGATACCACGTTAAAAATACTTCTTTGGGATACTACGTTAAAAATACTTCTTTGGGATACTACGTTAAAAATACGTCTTTGGGATACCACGTTAAAAATACTTCTTTGGGATACTACATTAAAAATACGTCTTTGGGATACTACGTTAAAAATACTTCTTTGGGATACTACGTTAAAAATACTTCTTTGGGATACTACGTTAAAAATACGTCTTTGGGATACCACGTTAAAAATACTTATTTGGGATACTACGTTAAAAATACTTCTTTGGGATACTACGTTAAAAATACGTCTTTGGGATACCACGTTAAAAATACTTCTTTGGGATACTACGTTAAAAATACGTCTTTGGGATACCACGTTAAAAATACGTCTTTGGGATACCACGTTAAAAATACGTCTTTGGGATACCACATTAAAAATACGTCTTTTGGATACCACGTTAAAAATACTTCTTTGGGATACTACGTTAAAAATACTTCTTTGGGATACTACGTTAAAAATACGTCTTTGGGATACCACATTAAAAATACGTCTTTTGGATACCACGTTAAAAATACGTCTTTTGGATACCACGTTAAAAATACTTCTTTGGGATACTACGTTAAAAATACTTCTTTGGGATACTACGTTAAAAATACGTCTTTGGGATACCACGTTAAAAATACTTCTTTGGGATACTACGTTAAAAATACTTCTTTGGGATACTACGTTAAAAATACGTCTTTGGGATACCACGTTAAAAATACTTCTTTGGGATACTACGTTAAAAATACGTCTTTGGGATACCACGTTAAAAATACGTCTTTGGGATACCACGTTAAAAATACGTCTTTTGGATACTACGTTAAAAATACGTCTTTGGGATACCACGTTAAAAATACGTCTTTGGGATACCACGTTAAAAATACGTCTTTGGGATACCACGTTAAAAATACGTCTTTGGGATACCACGTTAAAAATACTTCTTTGGGATGCTACGTTAAAAATACTACTTTGGGATACTACGTTAAAAATACTTCTTTGGGATACTACGTTAAAAATACTTCTTTGGGATACCACGTTAAAAATACGTCTTTGGGATACCACGTTAAAAATACGTCTTTGGGATACTACGTTAAAAATACTTCTTTGGGATACTACGTTAAAAATACTTCTTTGGGATACTACGTTAAAAATACGTCTTTGGGATACCACGTTAAAAATACTTCTTTGGGATACTGCGTTAAAAATACTTCTTTGGGATACTACGTTAATACTTCTTTGGGATACCACGTTAAAAATACGTCTTTGGGATACTACGTTAAAAATACTTCTTTGGGATACTACGTTAAAAATACTTCTTTGGGATACTACGTTAAAAATACGTCTTTGGGATACCACGTTAAAAATACTTCTTTGGGATACTACGTTAAAAATACTTCTTTGGGATACTACGTTAAAAATACTTCTTTGGGATACTACGTTAAAAATACGTCTTTGGGATACCACGTTAAAAATACTTCTTTGGGATACTACGTTAAAAATACGTCTTTGGGATACCACGTTAAAAATACGTCTTTGGGATACCACGTTAAAAATACTTCTTTGGGATACTACGTTAAAAATACTTCTTTGGGATACTACGTTAAAAATACTTCTTTGGGATACTACGTTAAAAATACGTCTTTGGGATACCACGTTAAAAATACTTCTTTGGGATACTACGTTAAAAATACGTCTTTGGGATACCACGTTAAAAATACGTCTTTGGGATACCACGTTAAAAATACTTCTTTGGGATACTACGTTAAAAATACTTCTTTGGGATACTACGTTAAAAATACTTCTTTGGGATACTACGTTAAAAATACGTATTTGGGATACCACGTTAAAAATACTTCTTTGGGATACTACGTTAAAAATACGTCTTTGGGATACCACGTTAAAAATACTTCTTTGGGATACTACGTTAAAAATACTTCTTTGGGATACCACGTTAAAAATACTTCTTTGGGATACTACGTTAAAAATACGTCTTTGGGATACCACGTTAAAAATACGTCTTTGGGATACCACGTTAAAAATACTTCTTTGGGATACTACGTTAAAAATACTTCTTTGGGATACTACGTTAAAAATACTTCTTTGGGATACTACGTTAAAAATACGTCTTTGGGATACCACGTTAAAAATACTTCTTTGGGATACTACGTTAAAAATACGTCTTTGGGATACCACGTTAAAAATACTTCTTTGGGATACTACGTTAAAAATACTTCTTTGGGATACTACGTTAAAAATACTTCTTTGGGATACTACGTTAAAAATACGTCTTTGGGATACCACGTTAAAAATACTTCTTTGGGATACTACGTAAAAAATACTTCTTTGGGATACTACGTTAAAAATACGTCTTTGGGATACCACGTTAAAAATACGTCTTTGGGATACCACGTTAAAAATACGTCTTTTGGATACCACGTTAAAAATACTTCTTTGGGATACTACGTTAAAAATACTTCTTTGGGATACCACGTTAAAAATACTTCTTTGGGATACCACGTTAAAAATACTTCTTTGGGATGCTACGTTAAAAATACTACTTTGGGATACTACGTTAAAAATACTTCTTTGGGATACTACGTTAAAAATACTTCTTTGGGATACCACGTTAAAAATACGTCTTTGGGATACCACGTTAAAAATACGTCTTTGGGATACTACGTTAAAAATACTTCTTTGGGATACTACGTTAAAAATACTTCTTTGGGATACTACGTTAAAAATACGTCTTTGGGATACCACGTTAAAAATACTTCTTTGGGATACTGCGTTAAAAATACTTCTTTGGGATACTACGTTAATACTTCTTTGGGATACCACGTTAAAAATACGTCTTTGGGATACTACGTTAAAAATACTTCTTTGGGATACTACGTTAAAAATACTTCTTTGGGATACTACGTTAAAAATACGTCTTTGGGATACCACGTTAAAAATACTTCTTTGGGATACTACGTTAAAAATACTTCTTTGGGATACTACGTTAAAAATACTTCTTTGGGATACTACGTTAAAAATACGTCTTTGGGATACCACGTTAAAAATACTTCTTTGGGATACTACGTTAAAAATACGTCTTTGGGATACCACGTTAAAAATACGCCTTTGGGATACCACGTTAAAAATACTTCTTTGGGATACTACGTTAAAAATACTTCTTTGGGATACTACGTTAAAAATACTTCTTTGGGATACTACGTTAAAAATACGTCTTTGGGATACCACGTTAAAAATACTTCTTTGGGATACTACGTTAAAAATACGTCTTTGGGATACCACGTTAAAAATACGTCTTTGGGATACCACGTTAAAAATACTTCTTTGGGATACTACGTTAAAAATACTTCTTTGGGATACTACGTTAAAAATACTTCTTTGGGATACTACGTTAAAAATACGTATTTGGGATACCACGTTAAAAATACTTCTTTGGGATACTACGTTAAAAATACGCCTTTGGGATACCACGTTAAAAATACTTCTTTGGGATACTACGTTAAAAATACTTCTTTGGGATACCACGTTAAAAATACTTCTTTGGGATACTACGTTAAAAATACGTCTTTGGGATACCACGTTAAAAATACGTCTTTGGGATACCACGTTAAAAATACTTCTTTGGGATACTACGTTAAAAATACTTCTTTGGGATACTACGTTAAAAATACTTCTTTGGGATACTACGTTAAAAATACGTCTTTGGGATACCACGTTAAAAATACTTCTTTGGGATACTACGTTAAAAATACGTCTTTGGGATACCACGTTAAAAATACTTCTTTGGGATACTACGTTAAAAATACTTCTTTGGGATACTACGTTAAAAATACTTCTTTGGGATACTACGTTAAAAATACGTCTTTGGGATACCACGTTAAAAATACTTCTTTGGGATACTACGTAAAAAATACTTCTTTGGGATACTACGTTAAAAATACGTCTTTGGGATACCACGTTAAAAATACGTCTTTGGGATACCACGTTAAAAATACGTCTTTTGGATACCACGTTAAAAATACTTCTTTGGGATACTACGTTAAAAATACTTCTTTGGGATACCACGTTAAAAATACTTCTTTGGGATACCACGTTAAAAATACTTCTTTGGGATATTACGTTAAAAATACTTCTTTGGGATACCACGTTAAAAATACGTCTTTGGGATACCACGTTAAAAATACGTCTTTTGGATACCACGTTAAAAATACTTCTTTGGGATACTACGTTAAAAATACGTCTTTCGGATACCACGTTAAAAATACTTCTTTGGGATACCACGTTAAAAATACTTCTTTGGGATACCACGTTAAAAACACTTCTTTGGGATACTACGTTAAAAATACTTCTTTGGGATACTACGTTAAAAATACGTCTTTGGGATACCACGTTAAAAATACGTCTTTTGGATACCACGTTTAAAATACTTCTTTGGGATACTACGTTAAAAATACTTCTTTGGGATACCACGTTAAAAATACATCTTTGGGATACCACATGAAAAACGTCTTTGTGACGTGAAAAAATGTTTTTGGGATTATCTCATGGAAAAACCTCTTCGGAATATTGCCTGGAATAATGCCTTTGGGACATCGCTTGGAAAACGTGTTTTGGATTTCACGTGTAACGGTGCTGCAAACAGGATTGATGACTTCCGTACTGGTGTAACTTCTTGTTATCTCCCACCACCGATAAGAAAATGGTCACTATTGCGAAATTGTCTTCAACATTGTTATTAAAGTTTTGTTTTTCATTTATCTTTTAAAAGTTTGTGATCAGTCATTGATTATTTAATTTTTCCCCATGGATGTCCAGAGCCCTCTATGGGATCTAAACCGAGGTTGCATGTGTTTCAAAGTATTGGTGAAGCGTTTGCGATGATAATTTTATATATAATAGTGTTGTTCGGTGCTCCAGGTGTATTACCCTTACCTGCTGATTAACAAGAAGAGATACGCTGGTCCTTGCTATTCTTCAAACACCGAGATCCACGACAAACTAGACTGCAAAGGCATTGAGACGGTGCGGAGAGACAACTGTCCTCTCGTGGTGAATCTGATCAACACATGTCTCCAGAAAATCCTCATTGACAGGTATGGACTGGGATAGACTGTTATGGTTATTGACAGTGGCATTCGGATCGGTATACCATCGGGAAAAGGATGGCCGTCGTTCCGTTATGAAATGGGTGCACAGACTTTGTAATGATTATGACGTCTGCACAACAGAGACCCGGATAATGCTGTGGAGCACGCCAAGGACACCATCTCAGATCTCCTTTGCAACCGCATCGATATATCACAACTGGTGATTACCAAAGAGCTGACACGTGCTGCAGGGGAGTACGCTGGGAAACAGGCGCATGTGGAGCTCGCAGAGAGGTGTGTTGCTTGGAAATGTGTTGTGAGTGTGTTTGGTCAGTGTTAGAGCCTAACAATCTGAATGGCTCTCCATGTCGTGAATTGGACCTTGTAGAATAAGGCGTCGCTTTTCATTACGGGCTGTGTGTGTGGAGTGCAGGATGCGTAAGAGGGACCCTGGAAGTGCGCCCAACCTGGGAGATCGCGTGCCTTACGTCATCACCTGTGCTGCTAAAGGAGTAGCGGCCTACATGAAATCGGAAGTGAGTTCAAGGGGTCGGATTGTCCACGTGTGAGTCGACCTCTGTACCCATGGGCCAGAGCAGATTTCGGTACACCTGAGGGAGCAAAACCTTCCGGGTGTCTATTTGTTTGTAGGGTCCACAGGAGTGTTATTAAAGCATGATAACCTTTCCCACTGAGCAGCTTAACCAATTTCTCATGGTGCCTCATATTTTTGGCACTTGCGCGATATGTTGATTTTCAACTCTGGTGGTATAGTCTCAGGTATTCACTCGTTCCTGTTTGAAAATGGCCACAGAAGTGACCCTAATGGCTATGAGATATGAATGTTCCATTGAAACTTGGTGATATGAGGCTGGCATGGAAAGGCTTCCTTCCATGGCTAGAAACCAATCAAAGGGACGACCTCGTTCACATAGAAGAAACCCTGGAGGTCATTGGCAACATCTGTGATGATGTTTGTCCACCTGCCTTCCGAAAGGTGCTGGAGAACAAGTCGTGTGCTCATACCCTGAGGATGTTTGAGCTCTACATAGATGACCTGAGACGGGAAAATGGAAGTCTGGAGACATTCCGGATGTCATATGTTGACATGGTCGAGGTCTTGCTGCGTCTGTTGTGGCCTTCAAGAGAGGATGACTGGATGCTGCACCTTGGGTCCATTCGAGCCACAATTCCCTGGTGCTTTGCCCATGACAAACCGAGCTACGCACGCTATCTGCCATACTACTCTGCACAAATGTTTCACCTAAAGTTGACAGTTCTGATGTGCATGCACACGTCATGCAGGGTGGACTATCTGTGCAGCTTGACTCAAGAAATCCCTTTGGCAGAATTCCAGTTGACCAGACGATAAAAGAAACTGTCAACAAGGACGCCCAGACTGCTATTGGAACGATAAAGGGATTCCTTTGTGTTTACATTAGTTGGTGTCTCATCAACTGGGTTCCTCTCGTGTTTTACCCATGAAAACTACCTTGACCGTTTCTCTTTAAAATGCTGTTTCTTGCCAGATTTGTCAGAATCTCCAGCATCAGTGTCATAAGCCACTACGTAGGTATCCATATTGTTGCCAACCAGAGCTTCTGCATCTTTGTTTGTGTCCTCCTCTGCTTCCTTGTTGTTCCGTCGATATTGTTTCGATCATGTGGTGTAGAAATGGGGAATAGTCAGTTTTAGTTGTATCTGCTTGTCACCATGCTTCACGTCCGGGTCCGCCTATCACGGCACGCGGTGATAGACACCTCGGTGCATGAAAACACCGCATTGCTCTGGAACGTGTCTCTTTTCTAGTTGTTCGAATTTTGCTCGATGGGATATCGATGAGTGATAAACCCACAACTTCCAAGTGAAAAAGAAATTCGACAAATTTCAGAAAATTAATTAAAAATACAAAACCAGAATATCTTGGTTGGATGAGGCCCACCCCCCTCATAATAGCAATTGTAAATTATCTCAGGTGTAACCAATCACCTTCAAAATCACACACCAAGTTAATTGGCCTCCCCCTGTGTTAAATTGTAGTGATTGTGATTATTTCAGAGTAAAATCAGCTCTTCCTGTAGGTTTCCTCTGCTGGGAAGTACATTTCACAGCAAAGACTCAACCATGAGTACCAAGGAGCTTTCAAAAGACCTCCGGGATAAAGTTGTGGAAAGACAGATCAGGGGATGGGTATAAAAAATATTTCAAAGGCCTTTAATACCTTGGAACACAGTCAATGCAATCATTAAGAAGTGTAAGGTGTATGGTATCACCAAGACCCTGCCTAGATCAGAACGTCCCACCAAACGATGACCAAGCAAGGAGGAGACTGATCAGAGAGGCCACCAAGAGGTCAATGGCAACTTTGAAAGAGCTACAGGACTTTATAGCAAAGACTGGTCACTGTGTGCACGTGACAACAATATCCCAAGCGCTCCACAAGTCTGGCCTGTACGGTAGGGTGGCTAGAAGGAAGCCATTACTCAAAAGGGCCCACCTTGAGTCCTGTTTGAGGTATGCAAAAAACCACTCTGGAGATTCTGAAGTCAAAGGTTTTGTGGTCTGACGAAACCAAGAGGGAACTTTTTGGCCAAAATGCAAAACGTCATGTTTGGTGCAAACCGAACACAGCACATCACCCAAAGACCACCATCCCTACTGTGAAGCATGGCAGTGGCAGCATCATGTTATGGGGATGTTTCTCATCAGCAGGGACTGGGGCACTTGTCAGGATAGAAGGGAAAATGGATGGAGTAAAATAAAGAAAAATCCTCGAGGAAAACCTGCTGCCCTCTGCAAGAAAGCTGAAATTGAGACAGAAGTTCACCTTTCAGAAGGACAATGACCCGAAGCACACATCCAAAGTTACACTGGAGTGGCGAAGGGACAAAAAGATAAATGTCCTTGAGTGGTCCAGTCAGAGCCCTGACCTAAATCCAAGAGAAAATCTGTGGCATGACTTGAAGATTGCTGTTCATCAACATTCCCATGGCAACTTCGTGCTTCGACTAAGTATTAACTCAGTGAGGTGGACATTTATCCAACCAAGAAATTCTAGTTTTGTATTTTTAATTAATTTTCTGAAATTTGCAGAATTTATTTTTCACTTTTAAGTTGTGAGTTACGATGTGCAAACGTGGAAAAAGTTTGATTTAATGTAATTTAATTCCAGGCTATAAGGAAACAAAAGGTGAAAATTTTGAAAGGGTAACTTTCTCTAGGCACTGTATGTATGCACTGGTGTTTGCGTGCGTGCGTACGCGTGCGCGTCTCCTCCATGACTCAAAACCATAAAACCTAGCAGCCTGAAACTTTGCATGCATACTCGAACTCCAAGAGAGTGCAAGAGTGAAAATTGAGTGTTTGGGTTAATTAAAACATCCCTTTTGAAGATAATTAACGGCCTTATTCAATTGTATCCTTCGTCAGGCGCATCCTCGGCCACCTCGCTCTCTTTGCGGCCTTAAGGCGTATCCTGGCTTTCCTCTGGGGTCTGAAGCCACCATGCTTTTTGGCTTGATCAACCATGCCTTGACTTGGAACAGGCCTCAACAATTTCATAGTTATAAAGTTTTTTGTTTTTTTTGTTCCACTTTCATCACTCATACTATCGAATGCCTTGATCATCAGAGCTACAAATCACTGGATACATTGCAATGCTTATAAACGCCCAGAAGACGCCAGCATTTGTGACTTCATTTCATTTCCGCACACGCCATAACCTCGAGAAATCTGTTAAACTGAGCTGAATTACAAAATTTTAGCTGCAGATTTAAACTTAGCAGCAGTTCCGACGCTAAAAAAAAGTGTTGATTTGTCTAATTTGGACATTCGGACATAACTGTCGCTTTCAAAGCCAGCTGACCTTACCAATCATTTAATTGGAGTGCTTGAGCCATTTGCCGAGCACCCTACAGACGACGGCAGTACAGTTTGTTCCCGATCGGGATGTACAGTTGGCAGTTGCTACAAGGTAGAGGATGTTCTGAAAATGCATTTTCGCACCAGCGCGGATTTAATTCAATAACAACAACAACCACACTGCGTCACTCTGAGTGAATTGTTCACTCACTGCGGACGCTTTTGCTGCGCCTCGTCATTCTGAGGGAGTCATTAGTGCTCCCTCATTCTGAGCAAGTCGTTCATGATGAGCACAATCCCAACTACATGAGAAGTTCCAAGGTTCGTAAGGAGATGGAGAATGTCCTGAAATGTTACAAGGAGGTCTCCGAACAGAAAATGAAGGCAGCCACTCAGGTCTCCATCATGAAGTTCTTCAAAGAAATCCCAAGCAAATCAGCCTCCATTTCATCTTCTGAGCCTTCAACCTCAACTGGACAGTCTCCCACACCTGAATAAGCCTGCCACAAGCAACGTGTACTGTATCCAACCCAATAATGACAGCTCTTATTAAAAAGTAATTCATATTCATGTTTTTATTTGTGATGTGTTTTATTTACACATTGTTTACTGCTTTTTTTGTCCCTCCTTGCTCCCCCCTGCTTCCTCACTTTTCCACCCCTCCTCGATCTCGCTATCTCCTCGCTCCTCCACCCCTCTCCCTCCCCCCTCTTTTTCTTTCCCCCTCTTTTGTATACCCATCGTCCAGGTGGTGGTTATGTCCAGATAGACCATCATCTCGCATTGCCTTAACTTTCCCTCCCCTCATGCTACCTTCCCTTGACGTATCTGGACTATGGTTATGTCCGGACGGTGGTTATCCCCGGACGTGTCCAGACAGTATTTATGTCCGGACAGACCCTTCCCTCACACTGCCTTCTCTTTCCACACCACTCCTCATACCCTTCCTCAATCCCCCCTCCTCCTTCCTCGCTCTCACTCCCCCTCCCTCCTCGCTCCCCCTCCTCTCTTCTCCCCTCCTCTCTTCTCCCCTCCTTTCTCCACCCCTTAATATTCCTGTCAGCGAAGCAACGGGTTGTGTGTGTGTGTGTGTGTGTGTGTGTGTGTGTGTGTGTGTGTGTGTGTGTGTGTGTGTGTGTGTGTGTGTGTGTGTGTGTGTGTGTGTGTGTGTACACGTCAGACGCACCTCCTGACTGTTGTGGTGAGCATCGCCACGGATTATGTGCTCGTCACACTCCACATATTTTGAGATATATATATATATATATATATATATATATATATATATATATATATATATATATATATATATATATATATATATAGACACACACACACTGCATTTCTCACCTCTCCCCCCTTTTTTTCTTCAATGTTTTGTAACAACGACCCATTCTCCCTGAACCCTTACCAGGATCCCATCTATGTGCTTGAGAACAATGTTCCGATAGATACGCAGTACTACTTGGAGCAGCAGTTGAGCAAACCCCTGCTACGCATCTTCGAGCCAATCCTGGGGGATAGCAAAGCAGAGGCGACATTGCTGAGTATGAACCTTCGCTCCGGCTGTTATATTTGAACCCACGGCCCGATTTATTTATTGGATGTGCTTGTAATTATTATTATTATTATTATTATTATTATTATTATTTTGTGTTGTTCTCAGGCATTGCTGTGGGTGGTCATTTTCTTGGGGGAGGCGGGGGGGGGGGTGGGGGACGATACTCCCTGCAGGTTGAGAAGTAATTTGTTAATGGTGCCGGCAACAGCTCACCTCCTCGTCACAAAACACACCATGAGATATTTAACGTCCACCAACTGATGCTGGGCAACGGGACACCGGTTTAACGTCCATTGGAGGGACGGCACATCCACCGATCGTCAGGGAGGACGCGCTGATGGTAAATCGCCGTGAGTGCGAGCATGACAGGCCCAGACAGACCGAGTAACCTTCACAGTGGATGCTTTTGCTGCGATATGAGTTTCAGTCCCAACTTTTTTTCCGATGGACGTTCGAACGAGTGCAACCACATATGATTCTGTTTGAGTCTTGAGTTTATGACGTCACGTCAGTCACGCTGTCCACGATGGACGGGTTGGAGTTTCGTTCCGTGTTGTGTGTGTGCAGAAGGGGAACACACGCGCTGTAAGACTGTGCTCACCTCTAAAGTTGGAGGCCTAATGGCATTTGCAAAAAAACGAGCGACCTGCATCGGCTGCAAAGCGCTGCTGTCGCGACCAGGTACGTCAGAGCGGGTCGAACACCGTCGGTCACTCGTTTGATTGATGGAGTGGTGCATTTTGTTTTATTTTTGGGTTGTTTTTTCATCCCTTTCGGTCGTTTTCCCGGGTTTTCAGGTGCTGTTTGCAAATTCTGCCAGACGCACGAGTCGGAGCTTTACCAGCGAGAGGTGACTCACCTGAGTTCCCTGGAGGAGAAGTTTGCACGTCTGTGGACACAATGTCAGCGTTGTCAAGGCAGCCTTCATGAGGATGTGCTTTGTACGAGGTCAGGATGAAGACTTGTGCTTGGGAGAATATTTTGTGTACCGTCAGTCAGTCATCATCATGCAGATTGCATCACACCATCGAGTCTGTCTGTCTGTCTGTCTGTCTGTCTGTCTGTCTGTCCTTATGCACTTTGTCAGTGTTCAACAGGATGGTTCAACCTTTTGAGCTGTCTCGTTTAAGTTCGGTTCTTGACCTGACTACAAACTGTGCGGTTGATGTTTCATCACAAGGTGCACCGTCCCTTGGATGGACGTGATCTGGGCGTCCTGTTTGCGGACATGGGCAGGCACGCATTACAGATTCCACGGGGTCTATCGTCTAGGCTCGTGGAAGAGCTAGTACTAGTACATTGAGCTGATCAGAGGGCAACAGGACAAAAGGAACAGAAGGGAGAGGAGGAAACGCCAAGGCAGATGGAGGCGGACAAACGATGGGTGTGGGGAGGAATGGGGGAGCAGAGGAGAATGTGTGCGGTGGACAAGATGGATACAGAAGGGAACTCTCGGGAGGAAAAACTGGTTATTTGTAAGGAGAAGGGATCGGGGTGGGGGTGGAGTTAACGAGGGTAGAAAAGATCATGGTTTGGGATTGAGGACTATCTGAGATGGTGATGAGCCACTGTGTTGAAGACCTGGAGGGAGGAATGAGATTGAAGACGATGTGGAAGTTGATTAAGACGGGGAAATTAAGAGGAACGAATGAGTGTTTTGATAAGAGTGCGGGAGCTGTCACCAGCACCCTGAACAAATGACAAGTTTGTGCCGAAGTTTGCTTCAGGCAAATGTTGGGCCTGGCCAATCGGTTCTTCCAAGACGGGCCGAAACATTCCCCTCGGACAAGGTGGGATTCATTGTCACTGTTAAACTAGTAATTGTAGTTGTACTAGTCGGAGACGATGTCAAGCAGGGCAGGTTGGTGGTGTGCTTGCTCCATTGAGGTGTATGGTTCGGTTTGATCCCGGAAGGGTTTTGTTTTACCCCCCGACCAGGATCAAACCCCAACCCGGACAGGGTCACACTCGACTAAGAACTGTTCTGATTCAGTGTACAAACTCAGCTCTGCTTCTCTGAGCACAAAGTAATTTGGATGGAAACATTAAGCCGGCTGTTCGATCTGCTTACCGCCGTACTTCTGATGGGAACGTTAAGCCGGCTGTTCAATCTGCTTACCGCCGTACTTCAGATGAGAACATTAAGCCTGCTGTTCGATCTGATTCCCACCGTACTTCAGATGGGTACATTAAGCCGGCTGTTCAATCTGCTTTCCGCTGTACTTCAGATGGGAATGTTAAGCCGGCTGTTCGATCTGCTTACTACCGTACTTCAGATGGGAACATTAAGCCTGCTGTTCGATCTGCTGACCACCGTACTTCAGATGGGTACATTAAGCCGGCTGTTCGATCTGCTTTCCGTCGTACTTCAGATGGGAATGTTAAGCCGGCTGTTCGATCTGCTTTCCGCCGTACTTCAGATGGGAATGTAAAGCCGGCTGTTCGATCTGCTTACGACCGTACTTCAGATGGGTACATTAAGCCGGCTGTTCGATCTGCTTTCCGCCGTACTTCAGATGGGAATGTAAAGCTGGCTGTTCGATCAGTTGTATATGCTTTGTTATCTTTTGAAAGTGTAAGTCATTTTCTTGAGGAACCCAGGCTCAATTCCCTGTTTTGGTTTTGTCGTACCACTTGTACTACGTGAAGTAGATGAAAATGTTGGGATGTGGTGTTGCTACAGTTTTTTTTTTAATCTCTTCAGATATGATGTCACACCATCTATCACCAGAGCTGTAATGTGCTTTGGCAGACATTTCAGTACCATGGATGATAATTTCCCTCAACGCCCTCCCCACCTCCCCCCTTACCCTTTCCTCCTACATCCCAGTCGCGACTGTCCCATTTTCTACATGCGGAGGAAGGTGATGAAGGATCTGGATGACCAAGAACGCCTTGTGGAGAGGTTTGGACCTCCGTCCTGGTGAGCAGCTCTTTGACCCCTTCCTGTGTGCCCGGGGGTCATGGAGTCGATCACAACAGGCCGTGTCCCTTTATCTCTGGCCTGGCCAATCTGAGCCCGACATGACCCCCTTGTTTCATTATTGACCTTCACGAACATGACACCTCCTCCAATGACATTTTTGTAAAGATCGTATGTGGTGCGTCGGGCGTTTCTAATGAACATTTTGTACTTCTTGGTTCCTCATGAAGGTCAAACTGGTCATCCTTTTTTCAAACTTTGCTTGTTGTAAGTTGCAAATAAAAGGTTTTTTTTTTGTTTTTTTTTTGGTGTTTTATTTGGACACCGCTGTAGTTGGGTGTCGGCGACTCACCACCTTCTGTGCCTTTGCTGTTCTTGAGGTATTTCCCTGTCCTGGCTGTTTGAGTGGAGAGCAAGACGTGTTGAGGACTTTTCTGTTGTCCATCAAGAGGTCATATATGATACACAGTCTGGCATGCATTGTATTTTAATCGATGCATCATCCAAACTCCATTGATATGGATCGGTGTTGGGACCTTGAAGAGGCTCGTCACTGTCAATGACATCCTCTGAAATGTGTTGGTTCTGCAAGAAATCTGGACAGTTGACCACTTCTCACAATGTGCTATCAGGTAGGATGAGGATTTGGAATTTGGTCATGGTACAGGTACACCATGGCCTAATGTTAACCCTTCTATATCAAGCTGGCTGTCTCATTTGCTAGCATTCACTGGTATCATTTGAAAACAGTTGCCCATTGTGTTCTTGTACCCTGACTATATGTCCCCCCTTTCTTGTTCCTACTGTTGCACCACACTGCATACCTGGTTTGGCACACTTTCTTCCATCAGTATATGCTGAGCGATCTGAACATGACTTTACCATGAATCACGACTCAAAACGGGCAAGGTGAGATGGTCGGACCACGACCGAGATGGACAATGTGAGTTGATCGGATCACGATCCCCCAAATGGGTAGCGTGAGATGGTTGGACCACAACTCAAAATGGACAGTATGAGATGGTCAGATCATGACCCAAAACGGGCAAGGTGAGATGGTCGGACCACGACCGAGATGGACAATGTGAGTTGATCGGATCACGATCCCCCAAATGGGTAGCGTGAGATGGTTGGACCACAACTCAAAATGGACAGTATGAGATGGTCAGACCATGACCCAAAACGGACAGTGTGAGATGGTCGGACCACGACCCAAAACGGACAGTGTGAGATGGTCGGACCACGACCCAAAACGGACAGTGTGAGATGGTCGGACCACGACCCAAAACGAACAGTGTGAGATGGTCGGACCACGACCCAAAACGGACAGTGTGAGATGGTCGGACCACGACCCAAAACGGACAGTGTGAGATGGTCGGACCACGACCCAAAACGAACAGTGTGAGATGGTCGGACCACGACCCAAAACGGACAGTGTGAGATGGTCGGACCACGACCCAAAACGAACAGTGTGAGATGGTCGGACCACGACCCAAAACGAACAGTGTGAGATGGTCGGACCACGACCCAAAACGGGTGGTGTGAGATGGTCATGTGCATTTTAACAAATTTTCATTGACATCAGTCCTCAACAGAGCCGTTTCACCTGTTGGTGGTTGTCTCCATTTACGGTTTACAGGAGGTGAGAGGGAGTTCTCCCAGAACTCAAAATCTCCACTCCTATTTTTTTGGTGAAGGATCGTGATTCATGTTGTGAAACTTCTTTCTCTTGGCTTCGTTCCAAGAGTCTTTTCAGAATCTTCACTGAACTTCTGACAGCCTCCAATTGTAGATTGTTTGTGGTGATGTTCCCCCCGAATGGTTTTTAAGTACTCAGTAAAGGTTTTCTTTATCATGCCTGTAGCTCCAACTATCACTGGAATAATTTCAGCTTTCTTCAATTTCCACACAATATTGACCTCATTTTTCAGATCCTGGTATTTGGTCATTTTCTTGATTTCTGTTTCATTTAGTTCAAAGTCATTGGGAACTGAAACTTCGATCAACAACGCTGACTCTTCCTTTTTGTGTTTGAACACATTGTCCGGATGCAATGCTTTGTTTGCAATGTCCAAACTTGATGGGAACATCTTGTCTTACGTGAGCATTATATTGTTATGGTCGTGGGGGTAGATGGAGGAATTTCATAGCAAAGTTAGGATTGCATAGAGTTGCTTGTTCCGTGGATGTGCAGGAGACATCGTGATGTAAATTAAGTAGGGAAACTGTGAGCTTAAGTATCACATGTCACGACACAAGGGGTAATTAGGGATTAAGGCCAATTTTCTCCTCGTATGTAATTGCCCTCTGTGACCTTTTCCCGATGTGTTTGTATTTCAAGACTGTCGATAAAGGGGGAACACATCCTCACAACAACAACAACAACAACAACAACAACAACAACAATAGTAACAATGCCAAACGTGCCGAGTAGGCAGAATCCCCGCCTTCCTGGCTTCGTGCCAACAAGCCACGCCTGGAGGTGGATGATTGATGGGCGTGACATCAGAAGCGAGGAGGAAGAGCAAATGGTTTTGGTGCGAGTGACGCGGTTGAGAGACGACAGAGCCAGGAGATGGCGTGTAAGATCAAGGCATTACGGCTGGCTTTCCTTTGATGCATGAAGACGACGGCACGATTCTCGTATTTGTGCTGAGGCGAATTGGTTCGCGTTGTAGAGGAAGATACTGGCCATTGACTCTTGGCTGGGTCATGTGAGACCGACCTCAAAGCCTCATGTATGTCACCGAAGGGAGCGGCGCCATTCTGCAGAGAGCAGCGGCGTCGGCAAGCGCGATTGACGAGGAGGGTGAATGGCGGTTCCTGAGCCCTGGCATTGAATACCACCTCATGAATTACCTCACGTACGTTTCCCACCCAGAGAGTGGCTCGGCGCCATTTTGGGCGCATCTTCCCACGCAGGACGAACGGCTCGACCCCAAAGTTCAATAAAGACCATCTCTGGACAAAGCTAAGTGCCAGAATAAAGGAAGGATTTTATTTTAATTCGTTTTCCCCTTGTCTGTGTGTCGAGGCACCTCAACTTTAGACTTTAATTGACCTCAAGTTTTATTATTACATTTTGAATTATTACCCTTGTAAATATTTGATCTATTTTCCTTAAATTCCCGTGTTTATTTTAAGTTGCTGGTGTCCGTGTATCTGTCGTGGGTTCGAGATAAACCCCCTTGTGCTGTGCATCCATCTGCTCCATCTTTGCCGCCCTTCCCCTCCCACGCAAACCATAATCTCCGAGGATCATGTGTTCGCCTCGAAGGAAAACCGCTCGGCGATCCGGCCTGGTCGGTGTTAACCGCCCGTCCACGACAAATGGGTCGGGGGAATTAACCTAACCGCCAGGGCCGCGACAATATGTTCATTTTCAAGGATCGGACCTGGTTTGTGTTTCCATGATTGTTCTACGACCGGGATGTTGAAATGTTTACAGATTGCCAGTGGATTACTCCACAGACACATGTCAGAACAGCTGCACAGAAAGACATGACAGAGTTTTTTTTACATCCCGGAAGGAGGTGACTCGTACTTTCTGTTTCGACTCCACAACGGCTGCATTTGTCAGACATACTCAATACCACCATTTTCTTAACGGCGTTCATGTAATGTCCTTCGTCTTGGCCATTGATGATGAATCGTTCTCCATCCCAACTAACTTGACCTCTTCTTTGCCATTCCAAAGAGCCTTCCTTGTCGATCCCTGTCCTGTGAAGCTCTTTTTAAAAAATCTTCCTGCTCTTTTGTCATTCTTCCATTTGCAGAGTATATCTGCTGATATTTCTTTTTCTAATTTTCCATCCCATAATGGCTTCTTTGGTTGAATAGCCCTGACTCTTGAATCCTGGCTTAAGCCAAAGGAACATTGAATGCAAAGTTTGTGAAAACACAACAACCCCTCCAGTGAAAAATCCAGCAACGCACTCTTTGGGTGGTACGTGTCGTTGTGGAAAAGCGGAACCTTTCACGCAGTGCCATTAACCACATCAAACCGGGTTGTCCTGGTGAAGATTGTGGGGTTCTGGTGCTGAAGATAAGAACACCTTGTCAAATCCACCAACTATGTATACCTGTTGATACACGTGTGCACGAGTTACCTATTACTCACGAGCATGGGTCAAGGTGTCCCACGACCTTTAGTTGGGTTTCCATCCTTGAATTGTTCCCTGATGGATGTTTGAGTTTGTGGAACATCGCCATACCTATGAGACGTTCGATGATGAAAGGGGGTGTCGTGTTCTGCAAGGCATCAAATGTGCCTCATGGAGGTTTTCAGGTGATGGTGAAGTTCGGAACTACACTAGTGAAGGAATTTTTTTATATACCGTAAGTATAATCAACATAAGGGGACGCGTGCTGTCATTGAGTCCGAGTCCCAACAATATCTCAAACAGTCTTTTTATGTGGAGGTTGAGTCTTGAAGAATGAGCTGGCAGAATGACCAAGAGGTACGCACACTCACCTCTGAGCTGTCTATCCAGGGTTCGAATCCTGACCCAGCTATAAACTGTCATCCCGGTGTTTCATCAGTGCGTGTGCCCTCCCTCGGATGGACGTCAAACGGGCGTGCCATCTGCCGGCATTTGGCCTGTGTGTGCCAGGCCAAGTGCATATTCGTACATGGGGCGTACATGGGATAAGTGTGCCAAGTGCACATTCGTACAGGGTAAATCAACAAAAACGTACAACATAAAAATCGACCTTGCTGCAACAATACAGGATCTAGACAACGAAACATCATACTAATACTTCGGAGTAGAAGAGGGCCACCAAATATGTCACAAGCAAATGCGCAAAACAATTACCAAAGGATACTTGCGTAGAACATGGCGAGTCTGAAAACATACCTCACCCCAAGAAACAAAATCAAAGCCATCAACCAACTCACAGTAGCAGTATTCCAATACAGCTGCGGAATAGTAAACTGGCCACAAACAGAAATCTACAAACTAGACTTCAAAATGAGGAAACTCTTCGCCATCCACAAAATGTTCTCCGTCAATCAGTGCATCCAGAGAATGTACCTTCCAAGACTAGAACGAGGTCGTGGCCTGATGGAACTCAACCAAGTACACAGAATGACAACTGTCAGATTGGTTGAATATGTGAAAAGTTCAACAGACCACAGAATCTAATTTCTATGCAAACACGAAGACGGCAAGCCAGATAAGATATCGCTAACCCACCCAGCAAAAAAAATTCCAAAGACAGGTGCAAATGAAACCGAAACCAATGAATACAGCCCCGATAACAGCAGAAAAAGCCGATAGAAACAAAGGACCGTCTGTCCTGACGCTCACCTGGATCAGAAGCAAGTCACTCAAAACCCCCTGTGCAGACCTCCTTATACCCTAAATTTTTTTATGCTGTGAACAAACTTCGGGAACATCATGGGTGATGAAGGTTGTGGTCAAGTTTCAATGAGATTTCGTGTGTAGTTCAGGGAAGAGAGCAAACACCTATTTTTTTTTTTTGGGGGGGGGGGGGTCACAAACAATCCCGTAGACCCCCTGAATGAGCGCAGGTATTGATGCGGTCGATAAACTTTGGTACATCACGAGTGTTGAAGGTTGTGGTCAAGTTTCATCGAAATTATGTTCGTAGTTTCCAAGAAGAGAGCAAATAGCTATTTTTTAGGGGGGGGTCATCCCCCCCCCCAATATCATCCCTTAATGAGCGCAGATTTTGTTGTCATTGATAAACTTTGGTCGATCACAGGTTATGCATGTTGAGGTCAAGTTTCATCAAAATCGTATGTGTAGTTTTGGAGAAAACAACAAATACATACTTGGGGGGGAGGGTGGGTTAAACCTCCCCCCTACCCCGTAGACCCCATTAATCAGTGCAGATTTTGATGTGGTCGATATACTTATATATTGGCCACATCACAATATGATATAAAGTATAAATATATATATATATATATATATATATATATTTTAATATAAAGTGAAATATCAATAGATATACACCAACAACTCAGAAAACGACAAAAGAGCAGGAAGATTTTTTTTTTTGAAGAGTGGGACAATTTGGACATAGACAAAGAAGGCTCATTGGAATGTCTGAAAAGAGGTCAGCTCAACTGTGATAATGGTTCGGTCAGGTTAAGTATGAGAGCACGCACCAGAGCAGCGGGTCGCTGCATCCACTTTCTGTCGATACTCCAGGGGCCTCAGTCTGGCCATCCCCCAGGGCAGATGCCTGGCCCATCCCCATCTCCTTGAAATGCCGATCAACCTGCCACAACCACGAGGCACGCGGTCGGCCCGTTGGCCTCCTCCACTCACGAGAGTCCCTGAGAGAAGTGAGCAGGATCAGCGTCAGGAAAACGAGCCACATGTCCATACAGCCGCAGCTCATGCTCATGGACAATGCAGGTAACAAATCTCATTTGAGTCTCTCAGCAACCGCTCGTTGGACACAAAGTCTGACCAGCGATAGTCAAGGATTCTCCAAAGAGACCTGGTACCAAAGGAATTAGGTCTTTGTCTATTGGGGTGGAGAATGAATTATTATTAATGCCAAAGACCAGGGACACTACAGCAATGGCTTCAAGAAAATGGTGGGACTGAGTCAATCGGACAGGTGCAGGTTTTGCAAGGTAGAAGCAGAAAGTATGAACCACCGCCTCTTGGGATGTAAAAAACTCATGTCAGAACAGCTGTACACACAGAGGAACAACAAGGTATGTGGAGTAATCCACCGGCACATCTGCAAAATGTTTAACATTCCAGTGGCAGAATAATCTATGGAAACATGAACCAAAAGTGATAATTGAGAACAAGGAAGTGACGCTCACATATGAACTGATGATCCCATCGAGCGTGAATATCGAAAACTAGATGGTATTCATAGAATACTTACCCCGTGCAGTCTTGAGAAGGACTTGGTGTGAGCTAAGTCTTCTGGCAGCAAATTTGTAGTTAATTAAGTTAAAATCAAATGGAAGACCAAATAGTTACAGTCCTGCATTGGAGTAATCAGAAGGAACCTGAACAAGCAAAAAGCAAAGATGGAGACTCACATTTCAGCTGCTACTCCTCTACCCTCAAACCCATCCAGGCACAGCCAAGTGAACCTTATTTGAATTTTTTTTTTTTTTAAAGTACCCAGATCAAAAAAATAAATAATTCTGGCTATCAAACCATGTCACCAATCAGGTTTAAACTTAAAACAGATATTCCCCATCACTACAAGATCATAATTGTGGAACTTCACGTCGATTGATGGAGCGGTTCAAGAGAAAGGGGATTAACAATATGCACGTACACACGTACGGGACCGATCGCTTATCCCCATTTTTTTCTCTCCGCGAGTGCGAGATAATAAAGCATTGCGACCGGATATAGTACGTATGTATAAAAAAAAGAAAATAAGGCATTGCTATTTCAGTACCCAGAGATTTTGGCCTTGCACAATGCAGAAATCAAGAAAATGACCAAATACCAAGGTTCCAAAAAGAAGTGAAAAGATCCTGGAAGTAGAAGAGATCCGAAATTGTACCAGTGATGATTGAAGCAACGGGAACGATGATGAAGAACCTCACAGAGATCTTAAAAACCATCCCTGGGAATATTACTACAAACGAACTACAGTTGGGAGCCGGCTGGGGCTCAGCGATGATCCTGAAGAGAGTCCTCAGCACAAAACTTTGAGAACAGAAAACTTCACACACAAACACACACACACACACACACACACACACACACACACACACACACACACACACACACACACACACACACACTCACTCACTCACCTCTCTCACACACTCATCAGCAGGGCAGTTGTACTGGCACACAATGGACTTCTCTTTTTGAAAGCTGCCATGGGATTTCACGTCCACACAACGAGAATGGAGATTATAGAGTACACATGAGAAACAGGCAAGGCAACCAACAGAATATGGTAAATGGTGATCAGCACAACCTTTACCATTTGGACTGCAGGACCACACTCACTCAGAGAGATTCCTTAATAAGGAGTGTTTTTCTCATGTTAATGAACTCTTAACTTTGGTGTCCATACTCTGTCAAGCTGGACCATCAATCCCCTGATCTCTACTCTAACCCTAACCCAAACACCACCCCCACCCTGAACCCAAACCCGAACACCACCCCCCAACCCCACGACTTCTCTTCCTTCATCCCTACGCCGCCCCTTCTTGCCCCAATCCTCGCATCCGTCCACTGGGACCATACGCTGTGTACAGCATTAGTGCGGCCAAAGCAGTCTCCCGGGCTATTGGGCACAATCCTCGACAGGTCACCACTCCAACACAGGACACTCGAATGGCTCAATCATCCCAGCAAGCTGGTACTCATTTTGCCGACCACAGAAGGACAGCAGGCTGAGTCAACTCCACCTGGTGTTAATTCAACGTTAGAGCAGGATTTGAATCCCAAAACCACCACCAGAACTATTAAGCCAACACCAGGCACTAATCCTTCCACTGATACCAAATTCCAACAACACCACTACCCGTTAATGCCATTGACCATCTGGAGTCCATCACGCGAAGCCCCCATTCCTCGGAAGGTTCAGGATGACCCACCCTCCCACGTCGCACCCTCTCGTTAACATGTTGGGGCCTTTGTAAGGACTTGGTTATTTTGAGCTCGTGTGTGCTGTTCATGCTATCGTGAAGGGGGTGATGGAGGCGGGGGAGGGGGATAGAGGATGGTCATACTGGGGACTTATAATTAATCCCCCTTTGACTCGGCGAGCAGGGTGGATGTCCCATTGCTTCTTGGAGTGCCCCATTCGGCCCCTCGTTGTCCCATTCGGTCCCTCCTTGTCCTATTCAGCCCCTCGTTGTCCCATTCGGTCCCTCATTGTCTTCCTGCGTGTTCGAATCTCGAGCTTACCTACGGAGGTTTCCAGTTTGGACCCTCCAAGTGATTTCATTGGGATCTTCCAGCTGTGAGCGCCGTTTAAACCATCGAGATGCCTCCAAAAGCTCCAGGTAATGTGAAATCCACAACCAGTACGAGATCCCAATGAGGGACAGTAACCGCATCTAGTAAGACTCCGTTGCGTGGAGTAGAAGGGAGGGGGAGTAGATCCAGGTTAGAGTCCGATGTGTGGTTTATTAAGGGGATGGGGAGTGGTAGGTCCAAGTGAGACCCCGATGTGTGGTTTATTAAGGGGATGGGGAGTGGTAGATCCAGGTGAGATTCCGATGTGTGGTTTATTAAGGGGTTGGGGGTGGTAGGTCCAAGTGAGACCCCGATGTGTGGTTTATAAAGGGGTTGGACGGTGGTAGATCCAGGTGCGAGCCCGATGTGTGGTTTATAAAGGGGTTGGGGATGGTAGATCCAGGTGCGAGCCCGATGTGTGGTTTATAAAGGGGTTGGGGGTGGTAGATCCAGGTGAGAGCCCGATGTGTGGTATATTAAGGGGTTGGGGAGGGGGGTGGTAGATCCAGGTGAGAGCCCGATGTGTGGTTTATAAAGGGGTTGGAGGTGGTAGATCCAGGTGAGAGCCCGATGTGTGGTATATTAAGGGGTTGGAGAGGGGGGTGGTAGATCCAGGTGAGAGCCCGATGTGTGGTTTATAAAGGAGTTGGGGGGTGGTATATCCAGGTGAGAGCCCGATGTGTGGTTGATAAGGGAGGGGGAGTAGATCCAGGTGAGAGCCCGATGTGTGGTTTATTAAGTGGTTGGGGGTGGTAGATCCAAGTGAGACACCGATGTATGGTTTATAAAGGGGTTGGAGGGTGGTAGATCCAGGTAAGACCCCGATGTGTGGTTTATAAAGGGGTTGGGGGGTGGTAGATCCAGGTGAGAGTCTGATGTGTGGTTTATAAAGGGGTTGGGGGGTAGTAGATCCAGGTGAGACCCCGATGTATGGTTTATTAAGGGGTTGGGGGTGGTAGATCCAGGTGAGATTCCGATGTGTGGTTTATAAAGGGGTTGGGGAGGTGGGGTGGTAGATCCAGGTGAGAGCCCGATGTGTGGTTTATAAAGGGGTTGGGGGTGGTAGATCCAGGTGAGAGCCCGATGTGTGGTTTATTAAGTGGTTGGGGGTGGTAGATCCAAATGAGACACTGATGTGTGGTTTATAAAGGGGTTTGGGGTGGTATATCCAGGTGAGAGCCCGATGTGTGGTTTCTTAAGTGGTTGGGGGTGGTAGATCCAAGTGAGACACTGATGTGTGGTTTATAAAGGAGTTGGAGGGTGGTAGATCCAGGTGAGACCCCGATGTATGGTTTATAAAGGGGTTGGGGGGTGGTAGATCCAGGTGAGAGTCCGATGTGTGGTTTATTAAGGGGTTGGGGGTGGTAGATCCAGGTGAGATTCCGATGTGTGGTTTATTAAGGGGTTGGAGGGTGGTAGATCCAGGTGAGTGCCCGATGTGTGGTTTATAAAGGGGTTGGCGGGTAGTAGATCCAGGTGAGTGCCCGATGTGTGGTTTATAAAGGGGTTGGGGGGTAGTAGATCCAGGTGAGTGCCCGATGTGTGGTTTATAAAGGGGTTGGCGGGTAGTAGATCCAGGTGAGTGCCCGATGTGTGGTTTATAAAGGGGTTGGGGGGTAGTAGATCCAGGTGAGTGCCCGATGTGTGGTTTATAAAGGGGTTGGGGGGTAGTAGATCCAGGTGAGACCCCGATGTGTAGTTTATTAAGGGGTTGCGGGTGGTTCGTCCTCTGGTGGTTCGTGTGGTTTTATGCGGTTCACTGTGTGACCGGAATTGTTTCAAAGTGGCCGCACATTACGAGTGTAACTTCAATTAACTTATGGTTTACAGACCTTCCTTCTCCCCCTCTCCCCCTCCCCTACCCCTCCCCACGAACCCTCCCGACCCGAAGGCTCCATATTCACCCTGAAGCCGAAGTCCCAGGACGTACCTCAAGGATCTGTGGCCGAGTTCGTGGCCGAAGTGGCCCGAGAGGATATCTCAGTGCGCTGGGAACGCGACGGACGAGACTTGCCCCCCGGGGGGCGCTGGTCCGTTTCCCGAACGTCCTCACGTCATCACGTACTCTCCGTGATTGACGTACGAGCTGAGGATGCGGCAGAATTGGCGGTCATCGCAGGAGGGTCCAGGGTCCGGTTCCGCCTGCAGGTGCTGAAGCCATCAGGTAACAAGCACCAGGTGTATGTTGAGTTAAACTGACTGGTCATGAGATTCGGATTAACCAGTAATGTACCTGTTTGTTTCATGTACTAATAACAAAGGGAAATGGATGTACCAAGTACAAACATTTAACATCGTAACATTGTCTGAAGTAGAAGTTCGAAGATGGAACAATAAAATAAACTGTTCTTATTCCCTTTCCGAGGTTTAACGTGTGAGATTTCGATTTGTTAATACATTACTAACAACCCCTAGACTAGGATAACTAGGTAAGGACAAAACAGTGTTTAACATCACCATGGAGAAACATTTTACACCAAAATTAAACAAGTCTGAAGACGACGATGGTTCACGAGCGGTATTTGACGATGTAGATTGTTTCAGAAGTCAAGGATGAGACAATGTGATAATTTTTGACTAAGTTATAAAAATGATCAACATGATGTGGTACGAGTGACAGGTTATTGGCTGCAAAATGTCGAAAACCCGGTTTCGTTCAACAACTTTCAAAATTTGACCTTTGCGTAACCTTTAAAGGTCACAAAACAATGTTGTGGACATTAAAACAAGGAAACAGGATACGTGCTATAGCTTATTGGAGTTAGTTCGTCGAAGAAGGTCGAAAACCCGGTTCGATTCCCACAACTTTGAAAATTTGACCTTTGTGAACTTTAAAGGTCAAAGGTCAAGGATTATGACCTTTGGTACAAAACTTCCTCCGCGACATTCCAGGAACAATATAACATCATATAGGCTATATGGCATTTCGCACTCCTCGGATTATCCATGAAATCGGCGTAAAAACAAACTTGAAGGGGGCGCCACGGGCAAGGTGTTCGAGATAGAGCAAAATGGTTTCAAGGCTTTAGGTGGGGAATGACCTCAATATTATGCATAAAAAAATATTGTCATCCTCGCTCTCAAAGTTTGGGCGGTCGTATGATTTTAATGTCAAAATTCGCAATTTTCTAAGTTCGTGACCTTGTGACCTTGACCTTGGGACGAAAATGAAAAATTAAGCTCCGTGGGGCTATGCAGGAGCCATTTGGGCTAACTAAATACCGAAACCCCTGCCACATTCGACAAACCCCTTCGGAGAAGATGCAAATTGAAATCGGCTACCCCTAAAAACACAATTCGCAATTTTCTAAGTTTGTGACCTTGTGACCTTGACCTAGGGACGAAAATGAAAAATCGAGCTCCGTGGGGCTATGCAGGTGCCATTGTGCTAACCAAATACTGAAACCCCTGTCAGATTCGACAAACCCCCGAGGAGAAGATGCAAATTGAAATCGGCTACCCCCTAAAAACACGTTTCTTGGGCGTGGCTCCGCCCATAATGGGCGCACCACTCCCATTCTCAGGAAAACACAACTAGATCATGATATAAACCTCCCACCAAAATTTTATCAGGATCGGATCCAAACCCACGGAGCTATGGTCGGGACTGACAGACAGACAGACAAGCCGGTAGGCGGACGTGGGTAGTTGCCTACCCAATAGAACCCTACCCTACCCAATATTCGGTGGGGAATGACCTGAGGATTAAGCACAATAAAATTCATGATTCAAGCTTCAAGGGTTAATGCTGCAGATTGTTTTTTCGTTAAAATACCCCCACATTTGGAGGTTTTTCTGCCGTTGCTAGGCAACGGAGGAGTCCATAGCAACGGTTCTTTCTCACACATACCTAGGACATACCATGAACCTCCCATACCAGTTTCATGTATATCTGACTCATAGTTTCTGAGATATAACGAACTTCGTTTTTTGATTGTTTTCGACCAGGGTTCATTCAAAGTCTATCTTCTCCGACAGTTTTCATAGGATCCGGCTGGAAATTTTTGACAATGTGGCTGAATGTACTGCCCACAGTTGCTCGTGGCCAGATTTTTGATTTTCGAAAAAATAAATTTTTTATGATTTTTCAAAAATTTTAAAGTCCCGTTGCTTGGCAATGGTGGTGTCCATAGCAATGGTTCTCATTTGCACACAACTACGTCATGTTATGAACCTACCAAACAAGTTTCATCTAAATCGCCATTGTATTAACTGAAATCGCCATTTTAAATACTGATAATAAGGGTAGAACAAATCTCAAAAAAAAAAATTTCGACTAGATCGACTACCCAACAGACAGACAGACAAACATATCGACGGAAAAAGTGATAATAAGGGTAGAACAAATTTCAAAAATTTTAAAAAAACTTTTTTTTCGACTGGATCGACTACCCAACAGACGGACACACCAATAACGAATGTAGTGGTCACTTATTTTTCATGAAAAAATTTTCGTGAAATTTTTTTTCGTGAACCAACAACCATGTAAGTGTACCTACATTTATACATGGAACACTACATTTACCTGTAACACAGACATTTACCTCTAAAAGATATACACTTACCTGAAACACAGACATTTACCTCCAATAGATACACACTTATCTGTAACACTGACATTTACCTCTAATAGATATACATTTACCTGCAACACTGACGTTTACCTGCAATAGATATACATTTACCTGCAACACAGACATTTACCTCTCAAAGATATACACTTACCTGTAACACTGACATTTACCTCCAATAGATATACACTTATCTGTAACACTGACATTTACCTCTAATAGATATACATTTACCTGCAACACTGACGTTTACTTGCAATAGATATACATTTACTTGCAACACTGACGTTTACCTGCAATAGATATACACTTACCTGTAACACTGACGTTTACCTGTAACAATGATGTTTACCGATAATAGATGTACATTTACCTGTAACACTGACATTTACCTGTAATAGATATTCATTTACCTGAAACACTCACATTCACCTGCAATACATGTACACTTCACTGTAACACTGACGTTTACCGATAATAGATATACATTTACATGTAAAACCAACATTTACCTGTAATATATGTATTTATCTCTAAGATGACCACATTTATCTGTAATCAATAAACAACCCGGAACACCAACATTTAACTGTAATAGATATACATTTAAATGCAAAACAGACATTAACCTGTAATAGATATACATTTAAATGCAAAACAGACATTAACCTGTAATAGCTATACGTTTAAATATAAAACAGACATTTACCTGTAATAGATATACATTTAAATGTAAAACAGACATTTACCTGTTATAGATATACATTGAAATGTAAAACAGACATTTACCTGTCATGGATATACATTTAAATGTAAAACAGACATTTACCTGTAATAGATATGCATTTAAATGTAAAACAGACATTTACCTGTAATAGATATATATTTAAATGTAAAACAGACATTTACCTGTTATAGATATACATTTAAAAGTAAAACAGACATTTACCTGTCATGGATATACATTAAAATGTAAAACAGACATTTACCTGTCATGGATATACATTTAAATGTAAAACAGACATTTACCTGTTATAGATATGCATTTAAATTTAAAACAGACATTTACCTGTAATAGATATGCATTTAAATGTAAAACAGACATTTACCTGTAATAGATATATATTTAAATGTAAAACAGACATTTACCTGTTATATATATATATATATATATATATATATATATATATATATATATATATATATATATATATACATTTAAAAGTAAAACAGACATTTACCTGTCATGGATATACATTAAAATGTAAAACAGACATTTACCTGTCATGGATATACATTTAAATGTAAAAAAGACATTTACCTGTTATAGATATACATTTAAATGTAAAACAGACATTTACCTGTAATAGATATGCATTTAAATGTAAAACAGACATTTACCTGTAATAGATATACATTTAAATGTAAAACAGACATTTACCTGTTATAGATACACATTTAAATTTAAAACAGACATTTACCTGTCATAGATATACATTTAAATGTAAAACAGACATTTACCTATTATAGATATGCATTTAAATGTAAAACAGACATTTACCTGTAATAGATATACATTTAAATGTAAAACAGACATTTACCTGTAATAGATATACATTTAAATGTAAAACAGACATTTACCTGTCATAGATATACATTTAAATGTAAAACAGACATTTACCTGTCATAGATATACATTTAAATGTAAAACAGACATTTACCTGTTATAGATATACATTTAAATTTAAAACAGACATTTACCTGTCATAGATATACATTTAAATGTAAAACAGACATTTACCTATTATAGATATGCATTTAAATGTAAAACAGACATTTACCTGTAATAGATATACATTTAAATGTAAAACAGACATTTACCTGTAATAGATATACATTTAAATGTAAAACAGACATTTACCTGTCATAGATATACATTTAAATGTAAAACAGACATTTACCTGTCATAGATATACATTTAAATGTAAAACAGACATTTACCTGTTATAGATATACATTTAAATTTAAAACAGACATTTACCTGTCATAGATGTGCATTTAAATGTAAAACAGACATTTACCTGTAATAGATATATATTTAAATGTAAAACAGACATTTACCTGTCACAGATATACATTTAAATGTAAAACAGACATTTACCTGTTATAGATATACATTTAAATTTAAAACAGACATTTTCCTGTAATAGATATGCATTTAAATGTAAAACAGACATTTACCTGTAATAGATATACATTTAAATTTAAAACAGACATTTACCTGTCATAGATATACATTTAAATGTAAAACAGACATTTACCTATTATAGATATGCATTTAAATGTAAAACAGACATTTACCTGTAATAGATATACATTTAAATGTAAAACAGACATTTACCTGTAATAGATATACATTTAAATGTAAAACAGACATTTACCTGTCATAGATATACATTGAAATGTAAAACAGACATTTACCTGTTATAGATATACATTTAAATTTAAAACAGACATTTTCCTGTAATAGATATGCATTTAAATGTAAAACAGACATTTACCTGTAATAGATATATATTTAAATGTAAAACAGACATTTACCTGTCACAGATATACATTTAAATGTAAAACAGACATTTACCTGTTATAGATATACATTTAAATTTAAAACAGACATTTTCCTGTAATAGATATGCATTTAAATGTAAAACAGACATTTACCTGTAATAGATATACATTTAAATGTAAAACAGACATTTACCTGTTATAGATATACATTTAAATGTAAAACAGACATTTACCTGTAATCGATATACATTTAAATGTAAAACAGACATTTACCTGTAATAGATATACATTTAAATGTAAAACAGACATTTACCTGTAATAGATATACAATTAAATGTAAAACAGACATTTACCTGTAATAGATATGCATTTAAATGTAAAACAGATATTTACCTGTAATAGATATGTATATATATATATATATATATATATATATATATATATATATATATATATATATATATATATATATATATATATATATATATATATATATATATTTCAACGTAAAACAGACATTTACCTGTGATAGATATCTATCTGTAATAATATTTATGACAATAAATATCATTGTGTGTCTGTCAGTCCGTCCATCCGTTTCCTCCATAACTCCAAAACCATGAAACTTACCGGCCCCGAACATTGCATGCATTCGAAGTGAACTCCAAGGTGGTGTGTGAACGAAAATTCGGTGTTTGGGTTAATTTAAACATCCTATCCCTTTTGAAGATAATTTCAGCAGTGCTCTTTATGAAAAACCAAAATAATCCTTCCCAAGATGGCGGCCCGCCAACTTGGTCAGCCCACTGTAAGTTCACGAGAGTCTGAAGCCGCCATGTTTTTTGGCCTGCTCAACAATGCTTTGACTTGGAACAGGCCGCAACGGTTTCTTAACGATACTTTGTTTGTTCCCCCACTTTCCTCACTTGTATCATCGAATGCCTCATCATAATTCCAAGGAAACGCTGGATACATCGCAATGCTTATAAATGCCTGGAGACGCCAGTATCCATGGCTTTATTTCATTTATGCACATTCCCTAACCTCTAGAATCTCGTAATCTCAGCCGAATTTCAAAATTTTAAACTTCTTTATTGACTTCAGGAGTTGTTCCGACAGCTAACAAAACTGTTCACACATCCAATTCGGGTATCGCTTGAAATCAACGGGTGCACTGTGTTTATATAACTGATCGGCGATCGCTAATCGCTTGCCAAGCCTGCCATTCCTTATCACCTGTTTTGTTGGAGTGCTTACTTCAGTGCTTAAGCCACCTGGTGAGCGCTTTACAAGCTGCTTCATCATCATCATCAAGCAGCCCACCTAGTTTTGGCCAAATCCATCCACAATTTTTTTAAGATATCCTGCTTTATGTCGTTTTTGGCACCATCTCTCAATGGTGAAAAATCATTTAAAGTGCCCAGCAAACAGAGCCGAGTCACTGGAAACACACACACACACACACACACACACACACACACACACACACACACACACACACACACACACACACACACACCGCATGCGCAAAATGCCTCATTTAGCATTCATACGTCATTTCGAAAGTCACGTACAGAAGATGAAGAAAAACAAAATAATAAAATATAGACAATTATACAATACCTTGTCATTGTATTGTATACCTTTATCCACGGATGTATCACAAATGATGTGTTATCTGATCTACCATTGCTTGTTATCCATAAAGGATGTGCAGAAGGACATTGGAGGATAATCATGTTTTATTGCCTATGATGATCATGTTTTCAGTGTTCTAGTTCTTCCACGAACCTTGACCTTCGACATAAACAACAACAAAAAAAGCTGCAATGTGACCAACCCGGTGTAGAGGTGGGAATGCAGGTGTGTGTGGGGGAAAAGAGCAGAAGGGATTGTAGTGAGGAGCGGATCTACTTTGTGCGATCCACAGGAAAGTCCTTCCTCATGATTAAATTATGATCAAGTTCACAAGTCAAAAACAAGAAAAAGAGGAATCAGAGATTGCAGACCCTCGCCAGGAGTTGTTTTGTGTTTTGTATTTCGTGCGGCATTTGTGTACTCGTGTGTTCCGTAATTAATGAGATAATTAGAACTACCTCATTATAACTGCTGGCAGTGATGACTGGTTCAGCCATTTCAGAGAAGATTTTTGAAGGCTTAAAAAAAAAAACCCAAAAAACAATCTGGATGCTGAATCACATGTCCGATTATGTCATCAAAAACAATTTGTGTCCAAAAAAATCATCAAAAAAACAAACAAACAACATTTTATTCCTGGATGACCCTCAAAAATCGGATGTAGCATTCTACACATGCAATTACGATTTCATAATGAAGGCACCGATGACATTCTAAAAAAAAAAAATCACACTCATTCCCCATGAGAGGAGTTCTTGTTGTGTGCCAAGTTTCAATTTTTCCCTTGGTACGGTTTCAGAGATAGAGGTCAAAAGTTTTTTCCCATTTTTCCAAAATGGCTGCCACACCACTTCACCTATGACGTCATAATTATCGTTAAAACGTTCTACATGAGCAGTCACACCGATGGTGAGAATTTTGTCTTAATCCGACAAGCGGTTGCGGAGAAAAACACAAAAGTTCTGTGTGGACAAACACACAGACAAACAAACAAACAGACCCAAATGCAATACCCTCTCCTTCAGCGAGGGTAACAAGTGCATCCCAGAGGTTTTAGCTCTCCTTACCTGCTTGTGGACCACTTGTCTATGATAGCCACATCCTGATGGTCTGAATCCATGAAGTAATTGTCGGTGCGTGGTACGTGGTCCTGGTACGATTATAGGAAATGGGATTGTATTCGAGTTAACATTGATAGCCCACACATATTTCTTTCCTGTCCCAGTACTTTTGCTAATGCAATGGACTGTAAATCACATTAAAAGCCGAACCATCCCAAGATAAATGTTTCAACCTTTGCAATGGTCATGCTGGTGCTTGTCTGACTTGATGATCGGAAATTTAATGTTTAATGGGCTTTCAGGGGCTCCTCAAAGTTTGAGCAGGATAAGGCATAAATGGAACTTCTCAAAGCCTGTGTTGGGTAAGGCTTAAGCAGACTCCTCAAAGCTTGAGCAGGATGAAGCTTTAATGGGACTCATCAAAGTTTCTGCAGGATAAGGATTAAATCACACTCTTCATAGCCTGAGCAGGACTGAGCTTTAAGGGGACTCGTCAAAGCTTGAATGAGACTCGGCGATAAGGCGACTCCTCAAAGCTTGAGCAGAGTAAGGCTTTAATCAGACTCCTTCGAGCATAAGAAGGACTGGGCTTTAAGGGGACTCATTAAAGCTTGAGCAGGATAAGGCTTTAGCAGACTCCTCAAAGCTTGAACAGGTCGGCTTTAAAGGGACTTGTGAAAGCTTGAGTGGGACTGGGCATTAAGGAGACGGGTTGTGTGTGTGTGTGTGTGTGTGTGTGTGTGTGTGTGTGTGTGTGTGTGTGTGTGTGTGTGTGTGTGTGTGTGTGTGTGTGTGTGTGTGTGTGTGTGTGTGTGTGTGTGTGTGTGTGTGTGTGTGTGTGTGTGTGTGTGTGTGTGTGTGTGTGTGTGTGTGTGTGTGTGTGTGTGTGTGTGTGTGTGTGTGTGTGTGTGTACACGTCAGACGCACCTCCTGACTGTTGTGGTGAGCATCGCCACGGATTATGTGCTCGTCACACTCCACATATTTTGAGATATATATATATATATATATATATATATATATATATATATATATATAGACACACACACACTGCATTTCTCACCTCTCCCCCCTTTTTTTCTTCAATGTTTTGTAACAACGACCCATTCTCCCTGAACCCTTACCAGGATCCCATCTATGTGCTTGAGAACAATGTTCCGATAGATACGCAGTACTACTTGGAGCAGCAGTTGAGCAAACCCCTGCTACGCATCTTCGAGCCAATCCTGGGGGATAGCAAAGCAGAGGCGACATTGCTGAGTATGAACCTTCGCTCCGGCTGTTATATTTGAACCCACGGCCCGATTTATTTATTGGATGTGCTTGTAATTATTATTATTATTATTATTATTATTATTATTATTATTTTGTGTTGTTCTCAGGCATTGCTGTGGGTGGTCATTTTCTTGGGGGAGGCGGGGGGGGGGTGGGGGACGATACTCCCTGCAGGTTGAGAAGTAATTTGTTAATGGTGCCGGCAACAGCTCACCTCCTCGTCACAAAACACACCATGAGATATTTAACGTCCACCAACTGATGCTGGGCAACGGGACACCGGTTTAACGTCCATTGGAGGGACGGCACATCCACCGATCGTCAGGGAGGACGCGCTGATGGTAAATCGCCGTGAGTGCGAGCATGACAGGCCCAGACAGACCGAGTAACCTTCACAGTGGATGCTTTTGCTGCGATATGAGTTTCAGTCCCAACTTTTTTCCGATGGACGTTCGAACGAGTGCAACCACATATGATTCTGTTTGAGTCTTGAGTTTATGACGTCACGTCAGTCACGCTGTCCACGATGGACGGGTTGGAGTTTCGTTCCGTGTTGTGTGTGTGCAGAAGGGGAACACACGCGCTGTAAGACTGTGCTCACCTCTAAAGTTGGAGGCCTAATGGCATTTGCAAAAAAACGAGCGACCTGCATCGGCTGCAAAGCGCTGCTGTCGCGACCAGGTACGTCAGAGCGGGTCGAACACCGTCGGTCACTCGTTTGATTGATGGAGTGGTGCATTTTGTTTTATTTTTGGGTTGTTTTTTCATCCCTTTCGGTCGTTTTCCCGGGTTTTCAGGTGCTGTTTGCAAATTCTGCCAGACGCACGAGTCGGAGCTTTACCAGCGAGAGGTGACTCACCTGAGTTCCCTGGAGGAGAAGTTTGCACGTCTGTGGACACAATGTCAGCGTTGTCAAGGCAGCCTTCATGAGGATGTGCTTTGTACGAGGTCAGGATGAAGACTTGTGCTTGGGAGAATATTTTGTGTACCGTCAGTCAGTCATCATCATGCAGATTGCATCACACCATCGAGTCTGTCTGTCTGTCTGTCTGTCTGTCTGTCTGTCTGTCTGTCCTTATGCACTTTGTCAGTGTTCAACAGGATGGTTCAACCTTTTGAGCTGTCTCGTTTAAGTTCGGTTCTTGACCTGACTACAAACTGTGCGGTTGATGTTTCACAAGCCTGGTGTTTCATCACAAGGTGCACCGTCCCTTGGATGGACGTGATCTGGGCGTCCTGTTTGCGGACATGGGCAGGCACGCATTACAGATTCCACGGGGTCTATCGTCTAGGCTCGTGGAAGAGCTAGTACTAGTACATTGAGCTGATCAGAGGGAAACAGTACAAAAGGAACAGAAGGGAGAGGAGGAAACGCCAAGGCAGATGGAGGCGGACAAACGATGGGTGTGGGGAGGAATGGGGGAGCAGAGGAGAATGTGTGCGGTGGACAAGATGGATACAGAAGGGAACTCTCGGGAGGAAAAACTGGTTATTTGTAAGGAGAAGGGATCGGGGTGGGGGTGGAGTTAACGAGGGTAGAAAAGATCATGGTTTGGGATTGAGGACTATCTGAGATGGTGATGAGCCACTGTGTTGAAGACCTGGAGGGAGGAATGAGATTGAAGACGATGTGGAAGTTGATTAAGACGGGGAAATTAAGAGGAACGAATGAGTGTTTTGATAAGAGTGCGGGAGCTGTCACCAGCACCCTGAACAAATGACAAGTTTGTGCCGAAGTTTGCTTCAGGCAAATGTTGGGCCTGGCCAATCGGTTCTTCCAAGACGGGCCGAAACATTCCCCTCGGACAAGGTGGGATTCATTGTCACTGTTAAACTAGTAATTGTAGTTGTACTAGTCGGAGACGATGTCAAGCAGGGCAGGTTGGTGGTGTGCTTGCTCCATTGAGGTGTATGGTTCGGTTTGATCCCGGAAGGGTTTTGTTTTACCCCCCGACCAGGATCAAACCCCAACCCGGACAGGGTCACACTCGACTAAGAACTGTTCTGATTCAGTGTACAAACTCAGCTCTGCTTCTCTGAGCACAAAGTAATTTGGATGGAAACATTAAGCCGGCTGTTCGATCTGCTTACCGCCGTACTTCTGATGGGAACGTTAAGCCGGCTGTTCAATCTGCTTACCGCCGTACTTCAGATGAGAACATTAAGCCTGCTGTTCGATCTGCTTACCACCGTACTTCAGATGGGTACATTAAGCCGGCTGTTCAATCTGCTTTCCGCTGTACTTCAGATGGGAATGTTAAGCCGGCTGTTCGATCTGCTTACTACCGTACTTCAGATGGGAACATTAAGCCTGCTGTTCGATCTGCTGACCACCGTACTTCAGATGGGTACATTAAGCCGGCTGTTCGATCTGCTTTCCGTCGTACTTCAGATGGGAATGTTAAGCCGGCTGTTCGATCTGCTTTCCGCCGTACTTCAGATGGGAATGTAAAGCCGGCTGTTCGATCTGCTTACGACCGTACTTCAGATGGGTACATTAAGCCGGCTGTTCGATCTGCTTTCCGCCGTACTTCAGATGGGAATGTAAAGCTGGCTGTTCGATCAGTTGTATATGCTTTGTTATCTTTTGAAAGTGTAAGTCATTTTCTTGAGGAACCCAGGCTCAATTCCCTGTTTTGGTTTTGTCGTACCACTTGTACTACGTGAAGTAGATGAAAATGTTGGGATGTGGTGTTGCTACAGTTTTTTTTTTAATCTCTTCAGATATGATGTCACACCATCTATCACCAGAGCTGTAATGTGCTTTGGCAGACATTTCAGTACCATGGATGATAATTTCCCTCAACGCCCTCCCCACCTCCCCCCTTACCCTTTCCTCCTACATCCCAGTCGCGACTGTCCCATTTTCTACATGCGGAGGAAGGTGATGAAGGATCTGGATGACCAAGAACGCCTTGTGGAGAGGTTTGGACCTCCGTCCTGGTGAGCAGCTCTTTGACCCCTTCCTGTGTGCCCGGGGGTCATGGAGTCGATCACAACAGGCCGTGTCCCTTTATCTCTGGCCTGGCCAATCTGAGCCCGACATGACCCCCTTGTTTCATTATTGACCTTCACGAACATGACACCTCCTCCAATGACATTTTTGTAAAGATCGTATGTGGTGCGTCGGGCGTTTCTAATGAACATTTTGTACTTCTTGGTTCCTCATGAAGGTCAAACTGGTCATCCTTTTTTCAAACTTTGCTTGTTGTAAGTTGCAAATAAAAGGTTTTTTTTTTGTTTTTTTTTTTGGTGTTTTATTTGGACACCGCTGTAGTTGGGTGTCGGCGACTCACCACCTTCTGTGCCTTTGCTGTTCTTGAGGTATTTCCCTGTCCTGGCTGTTTGAGTGGAGAGCAAGACGTGTTGAGGACTTTTCTGTTGTCCATCAAGAGGTCATATATGATACACAGTCTGGCATGCATTGTATTTTAATCGATGCATCATCCAAACTCCATTGATATGGATCGGTGTTGGGACCTTGAAGAGGCTCGTCACTGTCAATGACATCCTCTGAAATGTGTTGGTTCTGCAAGAAATCTGGACAGTTGACCACTTCTCACAATGTGCTATCAGGTAGGATGAGGATTTGGAATTTGGTCATGGTACAGGTACACCATGGCCTAATGTTAACCCTTCTATATCAAGCTGGCTGTCTCATTTGCTAGCATTCACTGGTATCATTTGAAAACAGTTGCCCATTGTGTTCTTGTACCCTGACTATATGTCCCCCCTTTCTTGTTCCTACTGTTGCACCACACTGCATACCTGGTTTGGCACACTTTCTTCCATCAGTATATGCTGAGCGATCTGAACATGACTTTACCATGGATCACGACTCAAAACGGGCAAGGTGAGATGGTCGGACCACGACCGAGATGGACAATGTGAGTTGATCGGATCACGATCCCCCAAATGGGTAGCGTGAGATGGTTGGACCACAACTCAAAATGGACAGTATGAGATGGTCAGATCATGACCCAAAACGGGCAAGGTGAGATGGTCGGACCACGACCGAGATGGACAATGTGAGTTGATCGGATCACGATCCCCCAAATGGGTAGCGTGAGATGGTTGGACCACAACTCAAAATGGACAGTATGAGATGGTCAGACCATGACCCTAGATGGACAGTATGAGATGGTCGGACCACGACCCAAAACGGACAGTGTGAGATGGTCGGACCACGACCCAAAACGGACAGTGTGAGATGGTCGGACCACGACCCAAAACGAACAGTGTGAGATGGTCAGACCACGACCCAAAACGAACAGTGTGAGATGGTCGGACCACGACCCAAAACGAACAGTGTGAGATGGTCGGACCACGACCCAAAACGGACAGTGTGAGATGGTCGGACCACGACCCAAAACGAACAGTGTGAGATGGTCGGACCACGACCCAAAACGAACAGTGTGAGATGGTCGGACCACGACCCAAAACGGACAGTGTGAGATGGTCGGACCACGACCCAAAACGGGTGGTGTGAGATGGTCATGTGCATTTTAACAAATTTTCATTGACATCAGTCCTCAACAGAGCCGTTTCACCTGTTGGTGGTTGTCTCCATTTACGGTTTACAGGAGGTGAGAGGGAGTTCTCCCAGAACTCAAAATCTCCACTCCTATTTTTTTGGTGAAGGATCGTGATTCATGTTGTGAAACTTCTTTCTCTTGGCTTCGTTCCAAGAGTCTTTTCAGAATCTTCACTGAACTTCTGACAGCCTCCAATTGTAGATTGTTTGTGGTGATGTTCCCCCCGAATGGTTTTTAAGTACTCAGTAAAGGTTTTCTTTATCATGCCTGTAGCTCCAACTATCACTGGAATAATTTCAGCTTTCTTCAATTTCCACACAATATTGACCTCATTTTTCAGATCCTGGTATTTGGTCATTTTCTTGATTTCTGTTTCATTTAGTTCAAAGTCATTGGGAACTGAAACTTCGATCAACAACGCTGACTCTTCCTTTTTGTGTTTGAACACATTGTCCGGATGCAATGCTTTGTTTGCAATGTCCAAACTTGATGGGAACATCTTGTCTTACGTGAGCATTATATTGTTATGGTCGTGGGGGTAGATGGAGGAATTTCATAGCAAAGTTAGGATTGCATAGAGTTGCTTGTTCCGTGGATGTGCAGGAGACATCGTGATGTAAATTAAGTAGGGAAACTGTGAGCTTAAGTATCACATGTCACGACACAAGGGGTAATTAGGGATTAAGGCCAATTTTCTCCTCGTATGTAATTGCCCTCTGTGACCTTTTCCCGATGTGTTTGTATTTCAAGACTGTCGATAAAGGGGGAACACATCCTCACAACAACAACAACAACAACAACAACAACAACAACAACAACAACAACAATAGTAACAATGTCAAACGTGCCGAGTAGGCAGAATCCCCGCCTTCCTGGCTTCGTGCCAACAAGCCACGCCTGGAGGTGGATGATTGATGGGCGTGACATCAGAAGCGAGGAGGAAGAGCAAATGGTTTTGGTGCGAGTGACGCGGTTGAGAGACGACAGAGCCAGGAGATGGCGTGTAAGATCAAGGCATTACGGCTGGCTTTCCTTTGATGCATGAAGACGACGGCACGATTCTCGTATTTGTGCTGAGGCGAATTGGTTCGCGTTGTAGAGGAAGATACTGGCCATTGACTCTTGGCTGGGTCATGTGAGACCGACCTCAAAGCCTCATGTATGTCACCGAAGGGAGCGGCGCCATTCTGCAGAGAGCAGCGGCGTCGGCAAGCGCGATTGACGAGGAGGGTGAATGGCGGTTCCTGAGCCCTGGCATTGAATACCACCTCATGAATTACCTCACGTACGTTTCCCACTCCAGAGAGTGGCTCGGCGCCATTTTGGGCGCATCTTCCCACGCAGGACGAACGGCTCGACCCCAAAGTTCAATAAAGACCATCTCTGGACAAAGCTAAGTGCCAGAATAAAGGAAGGATTTTATTTTAATTCGTTTTCCCCTTGTCTGTGTGTCGAGGCACCTCAACTTTAGACTTTAATTGACCTCAAGTTTTATTATTACATTTTGAATTATTACCCTTGTAAATATTTGATCTATTTTCCTTAAATTCCCGTGTTTATTTTAAGTTGCTGGTGTCCGTGTATCTGTCGTGGGTTCGAGATAAACCCCCTTGTGCTGTGCATCCATCTGCTCCATCTTTGCCGCCCTTCCCCTCCCACGCAAACCATAATCTCCGAGGATCATGTGTTCGCCTCGAAGGAAAACCGCTCGGCGATCCGGCCTGGTCGGTGTTAACCGCCCGTCCACGACAAATGGGTCGGGGGAATTAACCTAACTGCCAGGGCCGCGACAATATGTTCATTTTCAAGGATCGGACCTGGTTTGTGTTTCCATGATTGTTCTATGACCGGGATGTTGAAATGTTTACAGATTGCCAGTGGATTACTCCACAGACACATGTCAGAACAGCTGCACAGAAAGACATGACAGAGTTTTTTTTACATCCCGGAAGGAGGTGACTCGTACTTTCTGTTTCGACTCCACAACGGCTGCATTTGTCAGACATACTCAATACCACCATTTTCTTAACTGCGTTCATGTAATGTCCTTAGTCTTGGCCATTGATGATGAATCGTTCTCCATCCCAACTAACTTGACCTCTTCTTTGCCATTCCAAAGAGCCTTCCTTGTCGATCCCTGTCCTGTGAAGCTCTTTTTAAAAAATCTTCCTGCTCTTTTGTCATTCTTCCATTTGCAGAGTATATCTGCTGATATTTCTTTTTCTAATTTTCCATCCCATAATGGCTTCTTTGGTTGAATAGCCCTGACTCTTGAATCCTGGCTTAAGCCAAAGGAACATTGAATGCAAAGTTTGTGAAAACACAACAACCCCTCCAGTGAAAAATCCAGCAACGCACTCTTTGGGTGGTACGTGTCGTTGTGGAAAAGCGGAACCTTTCACGCAGTGCCATTAACCACATCAAACCGGGTTGTCCTGGTGAAGATTGTGGGGTTCTGGTGCTGAAGATAAGAACACCTTGTCAAATCCACCAACTATGTATACCTGTTGATACACGTGTGCACGAGTTACCTATTACTCACGAGCATGGGTCAAGGTGTCCCACGACCTTTAGTTGGGTTTCCATCCTTGAATTGTTCCCTGATGGATGTTTGAGTTTGTGGAACATCGCCATACCTATGAGACGTTCGATGATGAAAGGGGGTGTCGTGTTCTGCAAGGCATCAAATGTGCCTCATGGAGGTTTTCAGGTGATGGTGAAGTTCAGAACTACACTAGTGAAGGATTTTTTTTATATACCGTAAGTATAATCAACATAAGGGGACGCGTGCTGTCGTTGAGTCCGAGTCCCAACAATATCTCAAACAGTCTTTTTATGTGGAGGTTGAGTCTTGAAGAATGAGCTGGCAGAATGACCAAGAGGTACGCACACTCACCTCTGAGCTGTCTATCCAGGGTTCGAATCCTGACCCAGCTATAAACTGTCATCCCGGTGTTTCATCAGTGCGTGTGCCCTCCCTCGGATGGACGTCAAACGGGCGTGCCATCTGCCGGCATTTGGCCTGTGTGTGCCAGGCCAAGTGCATATTCGTACATGGGGCGTACATGGGATAAGTGTGCCAAGTGCACATTCGTACAGGGTAAATCAACAAAAACGTACAACATAAAAATCGACCTTGCTACAACAATACAGGATCTAGACAACGAAACATCATACTAATACTTCGGAGTAGAAGAGGGCCACCAAATATGTCACAAGCAAATGCGCAAAACAATTACCAAAGGATACTTGCGTAGAACATGGCGAGTCTGAAAACATACCTCACCCCAAGAAACAAAATCAAAGCCATCAACCAACTCACAGTAGCAGTATTCCAATACAGCTGCGGAATAGTAAACTGGCCACAAACAGAAATCTACAAACTAGACTTCAAAATGAGGAAACTCTTCGCCATCCACAAAATGTTCTCCGTCAATCAGTGCATCCAGAGAATGTACCTTCCAAGACTAGAACGAGGTCGTGGCCTGATGGAACTCAACCAAGTACACAGAATGACAACTGTCAGATTGGTTGAATATGTGAAAAGTTCAACAGACCACAGAATCTAATTTCTATGCAAACACGAAGACGGCAAGCCAGATAAGATATCGCTAACCCACCCAGCAAAAAAATTCCAAAGACAGGTGCAAATGAAACCGAAACCAATGAATACAGCCCCGATAACAGCAGAAAAAGCCGATAGAAACAAAGGACCGTCTGTCCTGACGCTCACCTGGATCAGAAGCAAGTCACTCAAAACCCCCTGTGCAGACCTCCTTATACCCTAAATTTTTTTATGCTGTGAACAAACTTCGGGAACATCATGGGTGATGAAGGTTGTGGTCAAGTTTCAATGAGATTTCGTGTGTAGTTCAGGGAAGAGAGCAAACACCTATTTTTTTTTTTTGGGGGGGGGGGGGTCACAAACAATCCCGTAGACCCCCTGAATGAGCGCAGGTATTGATGCGGTCGATAAACTTTGGTACATCACGAGTGTTGAAGGTTGTGGTCAAGTTTCATCGAAATTATGTTCGTAGTTTCCAAGAAGAGAGCAAATAGCTATTTTTTAGGGGGGGGTCATCCCCCCCCCCAATATCATCCCTTAATGAGCGCAGATTTTGTTGTCATTGATAAACTTTGGTCGATCACAGGTTATGCATGTTGAGGTCAAGTTTCATCAAAATCGTATGTGTAGTTTTGGAGAAAACAACAAATACATACTTGGGGGGGAGGGTGGGTTAAACCTCCCCCCTACCCCGTAGACCCCATTAATCAGTGCAGATTTTGATGTGGTCGATATACTTATATATTGGCCACATCACAATATGATATAAAGTATAAATATATATATATATATATATATATATATATTTTTTAATATAAAGTGAAATATCAATAGATATACACCAACAACTCAGAAAACGACAAAAGAGCAGGAAGATTTTTTTTTTGAAGAGTGGGACAATTTGGACATAGACAAAGAAGGCTCATTGGAATGTCTGAAAAGAGGTCAGCTCAACTGTGATAATGGTTCGGTCAGGTTAAGTATGAGAGCACGCACCAGAGCAGCGGGTCGCTGCATCCACTTTCTGTCGATACTCCAGGGGCCTCAGTCTGGCCATCCCCCAGGGCAGATGCCTGGCCCATCCCCATCTCCTTGAAATGCCGATCAACCTGCCACAACCACGAGGCACGCGGTCGGCCCGTTGGCCTCCTCCACTCACGAGAGTCCCTGAGAGAAGTGAGCAGGATCAGCGTCAGGAAAACGAGCCACATGTCCATACAGCCGCAGCTCATGCTCATGGACAATGCAGGTAACAAATCTCATTTGAGTCTCTCAGCAACCGCTCGTTGGACACAAAGTCTGACCAGCGATAGTCAAGGATTCTCCAAAGAGACCTGGTACCAAAGGAATTAGGTCTTTGTCTATTGGGGTGGAGAATGAATTATTATTAATGCCAAAGACCAGGGACACTACAGCAATGGCTTCAAGAAAATGGTGGGACTGAGTCAATCGGACAGGTGCAGGTTTTGCAAGGTAGAAGCAGAAAGTATGAACCACCGCCTCTTGGGATGTAAAAAACTCATGTCAGAACAGCTGTACACACAGAGGAACAACAAGGTATGTGGAGTAATCCACCGGCACATCTGCAAAATGTTTAACATTCCAGTGGCAGAATAATCTATGGAAACATGAACCAAAAGTGATAATTGAGAACAAGGAAGTGACGCTCACATATGAACTGATGATCCCATCGAGCGTGAATATCGAAAACTAGATGGTATTCATAGAATACTTACCCCGTGCAGTCTTGAGAAGGACTTGGTGTGAGCTAAGTCTTCTGGCAGCAAATTTGTAGTTAATTAAGTTAAAATCAAATGGAAGACCAAATAGTTACAGTCCTGCATTGGAGTAATCAGAAGGAACCTGAACAAGCAAAAAGCAAAGATGGAGACTCACATTTCAGCTGCTACTCCTCTACCCTCAAACCCATCCAGGCACAGCCAAGTGAACCTTATTTGAATTTTTTTTTTTTTTAAAGTACCCAGATCAAAAAAATAAATAATTCTGGCTATCAAACCATGTCACCAATCAGGTTTAAACTTAAAACAGATATTCCCCATCACTACAAGATCATAATTGTGGAACTTCACGTCGATTGATGGAGCGGTTCAAGAGAAAGGGGATTAACAATATGCACGTACACACGTACGGGACCGATCGCTTATCCCCATTTTTTTCTCTCCGCGAGTGCGAGATAATAAAGCATTGCGACCGGATATAGTACGTATGTATAAAAAAAAGAAAATAAGGCATTGCTATTTCAGTACCCAGAGATTTTGGCCTTGCACAATGCAGAAATCAAGAAAATGACCAAATACCAAGATTCCAAAAAGAAGTGAAAAGATCCTGGAAGTAGAAGAGATCCGAAATTGTACCAGTGATGATTGAAGCAACGGGAACGATGATGAAGAACCTCACAAAGATCTTAAAAATCATCCCTGGGAATATTACTACAAACGAACTACAGTTGGGAGCCGGCCGGGGCTCAGCGATGATCCTGAAGAGAGTCCTCAGCACAAAACTTTGAGAACAGAAAACTTCACACACAAACACACACACACACACACACACACACACACACACACACACACACACACACACACACACACACACACACACACACACACACACACACACACACACACACACACACACACACACACACACACTCACTCACTCACCTCTCTCACACACTCATCAGCAGGGCAGTTGTACTGGCACACAATGGACTTCTCTTTTTGAAAGCTGCCATGGGATTTCACGTCCACACAACGAGAATGGAGATTATAGAGTACACATGAGAAACAGGCAAGGCAACCAACAGAATATGGTAAATGGTGATCAGCACAACCTTTACCATTTGGACTGCAGGACCACACTCACTCAGAGAGATTCCTTAATAAGGAGTGTTTTTCTCATGTTAATGAACTCTTAACTTTGGTGTCCATACTCTGTCAAGCTGGACCATCAATCCCCTGATCTCTACTCTAACCCTAACCCAAACACCACCCCCACCCTGAACCCAAACCCGAACACCACCCCCAACCCCACGACTTCTCTTCCTTCATCCCTACGCCGCCCCTTCTTGCCCCAATCCTCGCATCCGTCCACTGGGACCATACGCTGTGTACAGCATTAGTGCGGCCAAAGCAGTCTCCCGGGCTATTGGGCACAATCCTCGACAGGTCACCACTCCAACACAGGACACTCGAATGGCTCAATCATCCCAGCAAGCTGGTACTCATTTTGCCGACCACAGAAGGACAGCAGGCTGAGTCAACTCCACCTGGTGTTAATTCAACGTTAGAGCAGGATTTGAATCCCAAAACCACCACCAGAACTATTAAGCCAACACCAGGCACTAATCCTTCCACTGATACCAAATTCCAACAACACCACTACCCGTTAATGCCATTGACCATCTGGAGTCCATCACGCGAAGCCCCCATTCCTCGGAAGGTTCAGGATGACCCACCCTCCCACGTCGCACCCTCTCGTTAACATGTTGGGGCCTTTGTAAGGACTTGGTTATTTTGAGCTCGTGTGTGCTGTTCATGCTATCGTGAAGGGGGTGGTGGAGGCGGGGGAGGGGGATAGAGGATGGTCATACTGGGGACTTATAATTAATCCCCCTTTGACTCGGCGAGCAGGGTGGATGTCCCATTGCTTCTTGGAGTGCCCCATTCGGCCCCTCGTTGTCCCATTCGGTCCCTCCTTGTCCTATTCAGCCCCTCGTTGTCCCATTCGGTCCCTCATTGTCTTCCTGCGTGTTCGAATCTCGAGCTTACCTACGGAGGTTTCCAGTTTGGACCCTCCAAGTGATTTCATTGGGATCTTCCAGCTGTGAGCGCCGTTTAAACCATCGAGATGCCTCCAAAAGCTCCAGGTAATGTGAAATCCACAACCAGTACGAGATCCCAATGAGGGACAGTAACCGCATCTAGTAAGACTCCGTTGCGTGGAGTAGAAGGGAGGGGGAGTAGATCCAGGTTAGAGTCCGATGTGTGGTTTATTAAGGGGATGGGGAGTGGTAGGTCCAAGTGAGACCCCGATGTGTGGTTTATTAAGGGGATGGGGAGTGGTAGATCCAGGTGAGATTCCGATGTGTGGTTTATTAAGGGGTTGGGGGGTGGTAGGTCCAAGTGAGACCCCGATGTGTGGTTTATAAAGGGGTTGGACGGTGGTAGATCCAGGTGCGAGCCCGATGTGTGGTTTATAAAGGGGTTGGGGATGGTAGATCCAGGTGCGAGCCCGATGTGTGGTTTATAAAGGGGTTGGGGGTGGTAGATCCAGGTGAGAGCCCGATGTGTGGTATATTAAGGGGTTGGGGAGGGGGGTGGTAGATCCAGGTGAGAGCCCGATGTGTGGTTTATAAAGGGGTTGGAGGTGGTAGATCCAGGTGAGAGCACGATGTGTGGTATATTAAGGGGTTGGAGAGGGGGGTGGTAGATCCAGGTGAGAGCCCGATGTGTGGTTTATAAAGGGGTTGGGGGGTGGTATATCCAGGTGAGAGCCCGATGTGTGGTTGATAAGGGAGGGGAGTAGATCCAGGTGAGAGCTCGATGTGAGATTTATTATGTGGTTGCGGGTGGTAGATCCAAGTGAGACACCGATGTATGGTTTATAAAGGGGTTGGAGGGTGGTAGATCCAGGTGAGACCCCGATGTGTGGTTTATAAAGGGGTTGGGGGGTGGTAGATCCAGGTGAGAGTCTCGTGTGTGGTTTATAAAGGGGTTGGGGCGTAGTAGATCCAGGTGAGACCCCGATGTATGGTTTATTAAGGGGTTGGAGGTGGTAGATCCAGGTGAGATTCCGATGTGTGGTTTATAAAGGGGTTGGGGAGGTGGGGTGGTAGATCCAGGTGAGAGCCCGATGTGTGGTTTATAAAGGGGTTGGGGGTGGTAGATCCAGGTGAGAGCCCGATGTGTGGTTTATTAAGTGGTTGGGGGTGGTAGATCCAAATGAGACACTGATGTGTGGTTTATAAAGGGGTTTGGGGGTGGTATATCCAGGTGAGAGCCCGATGTGTGGTTTCTTAAGTGGTTGGGGGTGGTAGATCCAAGTGAGACACTGATGTGTGGTTTATAAAGGAGTTGGAGGGTGGTAGATCCAGGTGAGACCCCGATGTATGGTTTATAAAGGGGTTGGGGGGTGGTAGATCCAGGTGAGAGTCCGATGTGTGGTTTATTAAGGGGTTGGGGGTGGTAGATCCAGGTGAGATTCCGATGTGTGGTTTATTAAGGGGTTGGAGGGTGGTAGATCCAGGTGAGTGCCCGATGTGTGGTTTATAAAGGGGTTGGCGGGTAGTAGATCCAGGTGAGTGCCCGATGTGTGGTTTATAAAGGGGTTGGGGGTAGTAGATCCAGGTGAGCGCCCGATGTGTGGTTTATAAAGGGGTTGGCGGGTAGTAGATCCAGGTGAGTGCCCGATGTGTGGTTTATAAAGGGGTTGGGGGGTAGTAGATCCAGGTGAGTGCCCGATGTGTGGTTTATAAAGGGGTTGGGGGGTAGTAGATCCAGGTGAGTGCCCGATGTGTGGTTTATAAAGGGGTTGGGGGGTAGTAGATCCAGGTGAGACCCCGATGTGTAGTTTATTAAGGGGTTGCGGGTGGTTCGTCCTCTGGTGGTTCGTGTGGTTTTATGCGGTTCACTGTGTGACCGGAATTGTTTCAAAGTGGCCGCACATTACGAGTGTAACTTCAATTAACTTATGGTTTACAGACCTTCCTTCTCCCCCCCTCCCCCTCCCCTACCCCTCCCCACGAACCCTCCCGACCCGAAGGCTCCATATTCACCCTGAAGCCGAAGTCCCAGGACGTACCTCAAGGATCTGTGGCCGAGTTCGTGGCCGAAGTGGCCCGAGAGGATATCTCAGTGCGCTGGGAACGCGACGGACGAGACTTGCCCCCCGGGGGGCGCTGGTCCGTTTCCCGAACGTCCTCACGTCATCACGTACTCTCCGTGATTGACGTACGAGCTGAGGATGCGGCAGAATTGGCGGTCATCGCAGGAGGGTCCAGGGTCCGGTTCCGCCTGCAGGTGCTGAAGCCATCAGGTAACAAGCACCAGGTGTATGTTGAGTTAAACTGACTGGTCATGAGATTCGGATTAACCAGTAATGTACCTGTTTGTTTCATGTACTAATAACAAAGGGAAATGGATGTACCAAGTACAAACATTTAACATCGTAACATTGTCTGAAGTCGAAGTTCGAAGATGGAACAATAAAATAAACTGTTCTTATTCCCTTTCCGAGGTTTAACGTGTGAGATTTCGATTTGTTAATACATTACTAACAACCCCTAGACTAGGATAACTAGGTAAGGACAAAACAGTGTTTAACATCACCATGGAGAAACATTTTACACCAAAATTAAACAAGTCTGAAGACGACGATGGTTCACGAGCGGTATTTGACGATGTAGATTGTTTCAGAAGTCAAGGATGAGACAATGTGATAATTTTTGACTAAGTTATAAAAATGATCAACATGATGTGGTACGAGTGACAGGTTATTGGCTGCAAAATGTCGAAAACCCGGTTTCGTTCAACAACTTTCAAAATTTGACCTTTGCGTAACCTTTAAAGGTCACAAAACAATGTTGTGGACATTAAAACAAGGAAACAGGATACGTGCTATAGCTTATTGGAGTTAGTTCGTCGAAGAAGGTCGAAAACCCGGTTCGATTCCCACAACTTTGAAAATTTGACCTTTGTGAACTTTAAAGGTCAAAGGTCAAGGATTATGACCTTTGGTACAAAACTTCCTCCGCGACATTCCAGGAACAATATAACATCATATAGGCTATATGGCATTTCGCACTCCTCGGATTATCCATGAAATCGGCGTAAAAACAAACTTGAAGGGGGCGCCACGGGCAAGGTGTTCGAGATAGAGCAAAATGGTTTCAAGGCTTTAGGTGGGGAATGACCTCAATATTATGCATAAAAAAATATTGTCATCCTCGCTCTCAAAGTTTGGGCGGTCGTATGATTTTAATGTCAAAATTCGCAATTTTCTAAGTTCGTGACCTTGTGACCTTGACCTTGGGACGAAAATGAAAAATTAAGCTCCGTGGGGCTATGCAGGAGCCATTTGGGCTAACTAAATACCGAAACCCCTGCCACATTCGACAAACCCCTTCGGAGAAGATGCAAATTGAAATCGGCTACCCCCTAAAAACACAATTCGCAATTTTCTAAGTTTGTGACCTTGTGACCTTGACCTAGGGACGAAAATGAAAAATCGAGCTCCGTGGGGCTATGCAGGTGCCATTGTGCTAACCAAATACTGAAACCCCTGTCAGATTCGACAAACCCCCGAGGAGAAGATGCAAATTGAAATCGGCTACCCCCTAAAAACACGTTTCTTGGGCGTGGCTCCGCCCATAATGGGCGCACCACTCCCATTCTCAGGAAAACACAACTAGATCATGATATAAACCTCCCACCAAAATTTTATCAGGATCGGATCCAAACCCACGGAGCTATGGTCGGGACTGACAGACAGACAGACAAGCCGGTAGGCGGACGTGGGTAGTTGCCTACCCAATAGAACCCTACCCTACCCAATATTCGGTGGGGAATGACCTGAGGATTAAGCACAATAAAATTCATGATTCAAGCTTCAAGGGTTAATGCTGCAGATTGTTTTTTCGTTAAAATACCCCCACATTTGGAGGTTTTTCTGCCGTTGCTAGGCAACGGAGGAGTCCATAGCAACGGTTCTTTCTCACACATACCTAGGACATACCATGAACCTCCCATACCAGTTTCATGTATATCTGACTCATAGTTTCTGAGATATAACGAACTTCGTTTTTTGATTGTTTTCGACCAGGGTTCATTCAAAGTCTATCTTCTCCGACAGTTTTCATAGGATCCGGCTGGAAATTTTTGACAATGTGGCTGAATGTACTGCCCACAGTTGCTCGTGGCCAGATTTTTGATTTTCGAAAAAATAAATTTTTTATGATTTTTCTAGAATTTCAAAGTCCTGTTGCTAGGCAACGGTGGTGTCCATAGCAACGGTTCTCATTTGCACACAACTATGTCATGGTATGAACCTACCAACCAAGTTTCATCGAAATCGCCATTGTATTAACTGAAATCGCCATTTTAAATACTGATAATAAGGGTAGAACAAATCTCGAAAAAAAAAAAAAATTTTCGACGAGATCGACTACCCAACAGACAGACAGACAAACATATCGACGGAAAAACTGATAATGAGGGTAGAACAAATTTCAAAAATTAAAATAAATTTTTTTTTCGACTGGATCGACTCCCCAACTGACGGACACACCAATAACGAATGTAGTGGTCACTTATTTTTTCATGAAAAAAATTTTCGTGAAATTTTTTTTCGTGAACCAACAACCATGTAAGTGTACCTACATTTATACATGGAACACTACATTTACCTGTAACACAGACATTTACCTCTAAAAGATATACACTTACCTGAAACACAGACATTTACCTCCAATAGATACACACTTATCTGTAACACTGACATTTACCTCTAATAGATATACATTTACCTGCAACACTGACGTTTACCTGCAATAGATATACATTTACCTGCAACACAGACATTTACCTCTCAAAGATATACACTTACCTGTAACACTGACATTTACCTCCAATAGATATACACTTATCTGTAACACTGACATTTACCTCTAATAGATATACATTTACCTGCAACACTGACGTTTACTTGCAATAGATATACATTTACTTGCAACACTGACGTTTACCTGCAATAGATATACACTTACCTGTAACACTGACGTTTACCTGTAACAATGATGTTTACCGATAATAGATATACATTTACCTGTAACACTGACATTTACCTGTAATAGATATTCATTTACCTGAAACACTCACATTCACCTGCAATACATGTACACTTCACTGTAACACTGACGTTTACCGATAATAGATATACATTTACATGTAAAACCAACATTTACCTGTAATATATGTATTTATCTCTAAGATGACCACATTTATCTGTAATCAATAAACAACCCGGAACACCAACATTTAACTGTAATAGATATACATTTAAATGCAAAACAGACATTAACCTGTAATAGATATACATTTAAATGCAAAACAGACATTAACCTGTAATAGCTATACGTTTAAATATAAAACAGACATTTACCTGTCATGGATATACATTTAAATGTAAAACAGACATTTACCTGTTATAGATATACATTGAAATGTAAAACAGACATTTACCTGTCATGGATATACATTTAAATGTAAAACAGACATTTACCTGTAATAGATATGCATTTAAATGTAAAACAGACATTTACCTGTAATAGATATATATTTAAATGTAAAACAGACATTTACCTGTTATAGATATACATTTAAAAGTAAAACAGACATTTACCTGTCATGGATATACATTAAAATGTAAAACAGACATTTACCTGTCATGGATATACATTTAAATGTAAAACAGACATTTACCTGTTATAGATATGCATTTAAATTTAAAACAGACATTTACCTGTAATAGATATGCATTTAAATGTAAAACAGACATTTACCTGTAATAGATATATATTTAAATGTAAAACAGACATTTACCTGTTATATATATATATATATATATATATATATATATATATATATATATATATATATACATTTAAAAGTAAAACAGACATTTACCTGTCATGGATATACATTAAAATGTAAAACAGACATTTACCTGTCATGGATATACATTTAAATGTAAAAAAGACATTTACCTGTTATAGATATACATTTAAATGTAAAACAGACATTTACCTGTAATAGATATGCATTTAAATGTAAAACAGACATTTACCTGTAATAGATATACATTTAAATGTAAAACAGACATTTACCTGTTATAGATACACATTTAAATTTAAAACAGACATTTACCTGTCATAGATATACATTTAAATGTAAAACAGACATTTACCTATTATAGATATGCATTTAAATGTAAAACAGACATTTACCTGTAATAGATATACATTTAAATGTAAAACAGACATTTACCTGTAATATATATACATTTAAAAGTAAAACAGACATTTACCTGTCATGGATATACATTAAAATGTAAAACAGACATTTACCTGTCATGGATATACATTTAAATGTAAAACAGACATTTACCTGTTATAGATATGCATTTAAATTTAAAACAGACATTTACCTGTAATAGATATGCATTTAAATGTAAAACAGACATTTACCTGTAATAGATATATATTTAAATGTAAAACAGACATTTACCTGTTATATATATATATATATATATATATATATATATATATATATATATATATATATATATATATATATATATATATATACATTTAAAAGTAAAACAGACATTTACCTGTCATGGATATACATTAAAATGTAAAACAGACATTTACCTGTCATGGATATACATTTAAATGTAAAAAAGACATTTACCTGTTATAGATATACATTTAAATGTAAAACAGACATTTACCTGTAATAGATATGCATTTAAATGTAAAACAGACATTTACCTGTAATAGATATACATTTAAATGTAAAACAGACATTTACCTGTTATAGATACACATTTAAATTTAAAACAGACATTTACCTGTCATAGATATACATTTAAATGTAAAACAGACATTTACCTATTATAGATATGCATTTAAATGTAAAACAGACATTTACCTGTAATAGATATACATTTAAATGTAAAACAGACATTTACCTGTAATATATATACATTTAAATGTAAAACAGACATTTACCTGTCATAGATATACATTTAAATGTAAAACAGACATTTACCTGTCATAGATATACATTTAAATGTAAAACAGACATTTACCTGTTATAGATATACATTTAAATTTAAAACAGACATTTACCTGTCATAGATATACATTTAAATGTAAAACAGACATTTACCTATTATAGATATGCATTTAAATGTAAAACAGACATTTACCTGTAATAGATATACATTTAAATGTAAAACAGACATTTACCTGTAATAGATATACATTTAAATGTAAAACAGACATTTACCTGTCATAGATATACATTTAAATGTAAAACAGACATTTACCTGTCATAGATATACATTTAAATGTAAAACAGACATTTACCTGTTATAGATATACATTTAAATTTAAAACAGACATTTACCTGTCATAGATGTGCATTTAAATGTAAAACAGACATTTACCTGTAATAGATATATATTTAAATGTAAAACAGACATTTACCTGTCACAGATATACATTTAAATGTAAAACAGACATTTACCTGTTATAGATATACATTTAAATTTAAAACAGACATTTTCCTGTAATAGATATGCATTTAAATGTAAAACAGACATTTACCTGTAATAGATATACATTTAAATTTAAAACAGACATTTACCTGTCATAGATATACATTTAAATGTAAAACAGACATTTACCTATTATAGATATGCATTTAAATGTAAAACAGACATTTACCTGTAATAGATATACATTTAAATGTAAAACAGACATTTACCTGTAATAGATATACATTTAAATGTAAAACAGACATTTACCTGTCATAGATATACATTGAAATGTAAAACAGACATTTACCTGTTATAGATATACATTTAAATTTAAAAAAGACATTTTCCTGTAATAGATATGCATTTAAATGTAAAACAGACATTTACCTGTAATAGATATATATTTAAATGTAAAACAGACATTTACCTGTCACAGATATACATTTAAATGTAAAACAGACATTTACCTGTTATAGATATACATTTAAATTTAAAACAGACATTTTCCTGTAATAGATATGCATTTAAATGTAAAACAGACATTTACCTGTAATAGATATACATTTAAATGTAAAACAGACATTTACCTGTTATAGATATACATTTAAATGTAAAACAGACATTTACCTGTAATCGATATACATTTAAATGTAAAACAGACATTTACCTGTAATAGATATACATTTAAATGTAAAACAGACATTTACCTGTAATAGATATACAATTAAATGTAAAACAGACATTTACCTGTAATAGATATGCATTTAAATGTAAAACAGATATTTACCTGTAATAGATATGTATATATATATATATATATATATATATATATATATATATATATATATATATATATATATATATATATATTTCAACGTAAAACAGACATTTACCTGT
>NC_140966.1:111877309-111907889 GCF_056783735.1 Eptatretus burgeri | reverse complement strand
CTGAAAACATGTATGTAATCCTTCACACATGCTGAAAACATGCATGTAATCCTTCACACATGCTGAAAACATGTATGTAATCCTTCACACATACTGAAAACATGCATGTACATGTAATTCTTCATTATTTTTCTCCAACTCTTCTCATTGCTGTACTCAGTTGTTTGGAGACAACAAACCTTCAATACAATTTACTGTTTTGGTACAAGGTGAGGCAGAATGCAAATGGATCCTGAAGGACTTTGGAACTAATGATGTCATGGACCATGACATGTTAATGACCAATGTTAACTCCAACATGTTCACCAAGTCTAATTACTAAATAAACAAACTTACAATACAGACACACAAGTGACGTTTTCACTTCAAGGAACTTGGCCATGATGTTCTTGATATTGTTACGGCTGTGGAAATTCACAGACCACCATATAGGTCCTTGGATCAGTCATGCCGATAAGTCTGTGTTCAGATAGATTTTCCCACCGTTGTCTGAAGGGATTAATTTGTGTCACCTGGGCTGTGATCTTTGAGGTAGTCGTTTTTCTTTTACTATCGTTATTTTGGACCAACCACAACGCCAACCACCAACGACCTTCTCCACCACGCCAATGACCAACCACCTTCTCCACCACGCCAATGATCAACCACCTTCCCCACCACGCCAACCACAAACCACCTTCTGCACTATGCCAACCACCCACCACCCTATCCGCAACCGCCTTCACAACAACGACATCTCCTCACCATCCCCTAATCCACATCTCCCCCAATAGATCAACACGAACAACATCGCCTCACCTTCATCTCTGAAGCGACACCATCTTTGCGCCATCCACGGTGAGTCCGCATGGAACGGCATCGCTGCAGGCAGACGCAGGGGTTTGATCACCGCGCAACTCAGTGATCTGGCGCACGTCCGCTCGCCGCGCAAGTCGGTGATCTCGCGCACGTCCGCTCTGTGCAAGCTTCGCCTCAGAATTCGGATCAAGAGAGCGAGAGGGGCAGAGCCAGGGGGGGGGGTCAGAGATCAGAAGTGAGAGTGCGAAGGCCAAACCTCGTCTCTCGAGCCCTATAAAAGGGCGAGTGGAGCGTCAGTCTGTGGATTGTCTGTCGGGGTTAGGAGCGCCTGGAGCCTGGAGCCTGGAGCCTGAAGCCTGCAGTCGGTGGAGAAGCTGAGGAGAGCAGAAGAGACGCGAGCTGGGGGCAGGGCCAAGCCTGCTGTGCCGCGCAGAGCTGCGTGTTCGTGTGCAGGATGTGGAGAGAGCCAGAGAGAGCTCGCCAACCAGCACCGAACGGTCTGAGGTGATCGGGCTTCGGAACAGCCCGAGCATCGCTGAGGGACTGACGGGTTCTTAAAGAGAGCATCAACTCTGAAAGAGCAAAGACCCGTTCGTTCTTCTCAGGCGTGCCGGCTGGGGCCCGAATCACAAGGCCGCGGCCGAGCCGAGGTTACGATAGCTGCTGTGGGGACGGAACGTCGCAGGTCACCCAGCGAGGTGAAGGTAACCTACGCAGCCTCTTGGAGCTCCATCGGTCTTCAAAGCTCCATGTCATAAAAACCCCGAGAGGTCCAGTCTACCCCCCTTGTCTTTGAGGGGGTTTTTCCTTGCTTTTCTTTGTATGAAAGTTGTGGCGCCGAGTCCGTTACGTAGAACTGTGTATAAGTGTGTAAAGAATAAATAAACGGTCGTAGTTCCTTTGCATTGTTTTTGTTGGCTGTATAGTTGCATATGTGCATGCTTGTATACGTGCCTGCATGAATACCTGACTGCATACACGTGTGAATAAATGTGCTTGTTTGAATGTGACCTGTTCGTCGCGTCATTTTCCCTCCAATGAACTGCCGTATTGCATTTCGGAATAATAGCTGGCTTTTTAATAGCCGATAATAGAATCGGGTCCAGCGAGGCCTCGTGATAATACCCCGCTCGGTTATCCCAAAATGGAGCGAGCTGCTTCAGCGGCTCGTGTCCAAGCATGCCTCGCTGAGGTACAATCTCTCGGTAATCTACCCACGCGAATAATTAGGTAAGTCGATTATTTGGCGATCGGACCCTGTAGCACGCGGGGGAGAGTGCGGACAAGGTTGTGGTGCGCTTGGAGCACACCTGTGACTGGTTTTCGGCGTTGTTCTGGAAAGTCGCGACTGGATTGCACGTTCGGTGGGCGAGAATTCGTAACAATATGTTTTAAATATCTTGGCCAGGATACTCTTGATATAATGTCATAAATTATAATTCATGATGAAAATTATGTCTATTTTAGAGTTATCCCATCTTCCAAATACAACATGATGACAGCACTACACATACTGTACATGTACACACACGAGACCACAACAATTACCTGGTACAGAAACAACCCTGAAGTCGGTTTCCCTTTCAAACGACTAACTTTATTTTCTCAATTTTTTTTCCCTTCCAGCACTGCAGGAATCGAATATTTTGAAAACTTCTCTGATCGATTGGCACATCCAATGGCACAACACCCTGTCATTTTTTTTTTAAATGGATGATGACATATCGATTGAAATACAATGGTGCCCATGACCCAGGTGAGCAGAAAATTCCAGGATGTATATAGATAGGGACTCTACCCAAACCAACCCATCCCTTCTTGGTGTGCAGGAAAAACAAAAGAGAGCTCATGTTGGTGGTACCTTTATTATTACCTGCTTGCGTAGGTGTTGGTGGTGCTGCCTCTTCATTGGTAGCAGTTTAGTTTCTATCCAAAGCCAACCTGAGGACATTAAAAATCAACCACGAAGTGTTGACATGTCGACCAGATGAGGCAAAAAGGTGGGTTACCTCCTCCCTGAAGGTGATTCTTGAACGAGCGTGGTTTTCCTTATCCATGTGACAGCAGCAGTTCTTTTGAGACAAGCTCGGTTGCCCAGAATGAAACTCCTTTAATACTCCCTATATTTGTCCAGATATGAACACACACGGTGTAATACATCAATGCGGTGTCCGAACCACTTGGCCATAAAGGAATTTTGTTTGATTTGGAAATTCCACATTGAATGCTTTTACAAAGCATCCCAGATTTACCTCGATTAACTCAAGTGATGATGTCAAAATGGGAGGATCCAGCCCAGTGATCTTACAGATGGTGAGCCTGGACCACAAACACCAGGTGTAATTGTACCTCCAGTGAAGCGAGAACGTACATACCTCTACCAGGCTGAAAAGCTTACGTTTTGTAGGCACTGATTGACCGGATCTGGATCCGGACCTTAAGCAAAATCTCATCATCTTGTTCTTATCACAAAACGAACTCATCCACCAAGTCATAATCCTTCCAGAACTTTTTGAGATATCATGCAACATACCGGAATTGTTTTGGCCCTATCAGTGGTGAAGGACAATTTTTAAAATTCTAGGAGCCGGATCCGGATCTTCACCAAAATCGAATCAATTCGTCGGGGTCACACACCCAACCTGTCCACAAAGTTTCATCCGAATCCGTCCTGAACTTTTTGAGTTGTCCTGGTCACAGAAAAACCAACAGACAAACAGTGGGGAAAACAAACTTCTGTCTACCTTCGTTCAACACATCTGAACTCAGGGAAAACCTCATTGCAGAAATATGTTGATTCAACAACATATTCTTCCTGCTTCTGGGCAGTTGTCCGCATTTTGAAGATGGACGATTGGAAGGGAAACAATTTTGATTCATCCACGCTAATCCCCAACCAAAAGCCCCATCGAGATACTGGAGTTTATTCTTTCACATTGAATGGTCTGAATCATAAATGTCCAACACGAGGAAAAGCTGAGCTGTCGAGCTGGTTGGAAAATTCAGCCTCACTGGGTTCATCACTGACTGGTTGGAAAATTCAGCCTTTCGTGGGTTCATCACTGACTGATTGAAAAATTCAGCCAAACTGGATTCATCAGCGGCTGGTTGGAAAATTCAGCCTTACTTTTTTCATCACCCGCTGGTTGGAAAATCCAGCTTCACTGGGTTCATCACCGGGAGGTTGGAAAATTCACCCTCAGTAGGTTCATTACCGGCTGCTTGGAAAATACAGTCTCACTGGGTTCATCACCAGCTGGTTGGAAAATTCAACCTTACTTGTTTCCTCACCAGCTGGTTGGAAAATTCAGCCTTACTGGGTTCATCACAGGCTGGTTTTAAAATTCAGCCTCACTGGGTTCATCACCGGGAGGTTGGAAAATTAAGCTTCACTGGGTTCATCACCTGCTGGTTGAAAAAGTCAGCCTCAATGGGTTCATCACCAGCTGGTTGGAAAATTCAGCCTCACTAGGTTCATCACCAGGAGGTTGGAAAATTCAGACTCACTGGGTTCATCACCGGGAGGTTGGAAAATTCAGCCTCACTGGGTTCATCACCGGGAGGTTGGAAAATTCAGCCTCACTGGGTTCATCACCGGTCAGGTCAGGTATGGGAGCATGTGCCAGAACAGCACGTCGCTGCGTCCACTTTCTGCCGGTACTCCAGGGGCCTCCGTCTGGCCATCCCCCAGGCAGATGCCAGGCCCATCCCCATCTCCTTGAGATGATGGTCAACCTGTTGCAACCATGAGGCACGTGGTCGACCCACTGGCCTCCTCCACTCATGAGACTCCCTCGCTGAGAGAATCTGGTGAGCAGGATCAGAGTCAGGAAAACGAGCCACATGTCCATACAGCCGCAACTGATGCTCACGGACTATGCAGGTAACAAATCTCATCCGAGTCTCTCTCAGCAACCGCTCGTTGGACACAAAATCTGACCAGCGATAGCCAAGGATTCTCCGAAGAGACCTGGTACCAAAGGAATTAAGTCTCCGTCTCAGATCCTTGGTCAGAGTCCAAGTCTCGCACCCATAGAGCAAGACTGGAAGTACCAAGGACCTGAAGACTTGGACTTTCGTCCTCCCGCACAGGTACAGGCAGCGCCACACCCCATGATCCAGTGAATCCATGACTCCCCAGGCCCGACCCAGACGTCTATTGACCTCTGACTCGCAGCCAGCAGAGACATGAATATCACTGCCAAGGTAAGTGAATCTCTCCACGACCTCAACATCCTCACCAAAAACAAACACAGACAGGACAGCAGCATCCAAGATGTCACCGAAAGCCTGGATCTTAGTTTTGACCCAAGAAACCCGTAATCCCAACGGCTCCGACTCCTCATTCAGCACCTCGAGGGCCCCCAAGAGGATGTCTAAAGTCTCCGCAAAGATGACTGCATCATCTGCAAAGTCAAGGTCCGAGATCTTGACATTCCCAAATGACGCACCGCAACTTGATCTCTCCGACATCCTCCCTAGAATCCAGTCCATACAAGTGCTGAAAAGTGTGGGGGCAAGTACACATCCCTGACGAACTCCAGTAACAACTGGAAATAAGTCAGAGATGGTACCATCACACTTCACAGCACTCTCAGTACCAGAGTAGAGTTCAGACATCAGATCGATCAGTTTCGGTGGCACCCCACAAAGACCAATAATCCTCCAGAGGACATCCCGATTCACTGAATCGAACGCTTTACAGAGATCAACATAGGCTGCAAGCAGCCCCTGCCGAAACTCTCGTCTACGTTCGGTGAGGACACGAAGTGCAAGGATATGGTCAATCGTTGACCTCTTTGGTGTAAAGCCTGACTGCTCTGGACGCTGGTGCTCAAGCAGATGGTGGCGAACCCTATCGAGAATTATCCGAGCAAAGACCTTGCCCGGCACTGAGAGCAGCGTCACCCCTTGGTAGTTGTTGCAGTCTTGGCGATCACCCTTCCCTTTCCAGAGAGGGACAACAAGGCCCCTCTTCCAGTCAGTTGGGATGATGCCTGTGTTCCAGGCAGAGCACAAAACTGCATGCAACGACACGAGTGCAGCATTTCCACCAGCCTTGAGAAGTTCGGCATGGATGCCACAGATCCCTGGAGCTTTGCCCCGTTTCAACTGGTTCACCGCAGCCCGTGTTTCCACAAGCGATGGTGGACCACAGTTGATTCGAGGGTCAGCAACAGGGATTGTAACACCCTTGACGTCCAACTCGACAGTTGGGGGATCAGCCTGGTACAACCGCTCAAAGTAACCGGCCCAGCGGGCCTTCACTTCAGACTCCTCTGTCAAGAGCCTACCACTCTCTGCTCGAACTGCAGTGCTCCGAGGGATGGGCTTGGATGAACGCAATGCGCGAATTCCCCTGTAAGCGGGACGAGAATCACCTGTCCACAGGTGATGCTCTACCCCCTCACAGATTCCTCGCACATAGGCCTCCTTGTCCACCCTCAGTGCACGTACAGTTTTACGCCTCAGCTCCCTGAACAGCTCAGCTCTGCCATTCGGCCTGGCCCTGCGACTCTGGTCAATGGTATCCAGTGTCCCTTGAGAGACAAAATTCTTCTTTGCCCTGCGGTGAGCTCCAAGGCATCCACCGGCAACATCAAGGACGGTGGTCTTGAAGGCGCTCCACAACTCTTCAGGACCCCCCAAAGCACCCAGACCCCCCAAGTGTCCACTCAGCCTGTTCGCAAACTCCTCAGCTACTCTCTCATCCCTGAGCTTGCCAACATCCAGCCTCGGCTGGGATGGTACCATTCTCCAGGATTTAACATGCAGCTTTAGAGTTGCTGCAACAAGCCTGTGGTCAGTATTGAGGAACTGAGCACTCCGGTAGACCCTGCAGTTCTGGATCATCCTCCAACGACTGTCAATGAGGACATGGTCAATCTCCTTTGCCACACCGCCAGCGTTGGAATACCAAGTCCAGCGATGAGCTTGTGGGCGCTGAAACCATAAACCAGCCACCCTAAGTCCATGTCTTCTTGCAAAGTCAAGGAACTTAGTGCCATTCTGGTTCATAGTTCCTGACCCATGGGGACCAACACACACCTCATAACCATCCCTATCAGTTCCAGTCGATGCATTGAAATCCCCCAAGACTAGAAGTGTATCTCGTCTGGGGCACTGATCAACCACAGACTCGAGTGTGGCGTAGAATGCATCCTTCACGGTGAGATCACTCGCCTCAGTCGGAGCATAAACAGAGACCAGGGAAATGACACCTAAGGAGTGACGAATCCTTAATCTCATAATACGCTCGTTGACCGGTGTTACCTCAATTATCATTGGGGTCAGCTTATTGGACACAGCTACAGCAACTCCTTGGGTATGGTAAGCATCAGAGCGACCAGACCAATAGTAGGTGCAACCACCCACCATTATCTCGCCGCAATCTGGTCTCCGAACCTCAGAGAGAGCTGCAATCCCGATGTCCAAACGCTTGAGCTCAGATGATAACAGAGACAGGTGATCATCCTCTCTTAGGGATAGGACATTCCAGGCACCCACCCGAAGGGACCGCCTCAGGTTAACCCAAGGAGACCGCCGTCTGGTGGACGACACCTCAGCACCACTCCGACACTCTCCGCAATCTGACCCAGGGATGTTACCCCGTGGTTTCCCTCCTATCAAAGATTGGGGGTCCCGAAGGCTTTGCCCCAATCCCGTCATCCGGTGAGCTGCCCTGCGGAAAATCATCACCGGGAGGTTGGAAAATTCAGCTTCACTAGGTTCACCACCAGCTGGTTGGAAAATTCAGCCTTACTGGGTTCATCACCGGCTGGTTGGAAAATTCAGCCTGACTGGGTTCATCACCGGCTGGTTTGAAAATTTAGCCTTACTGGTTTCATCACCGGCTAGTTCGAAAATTCAGCCTCACTTGGTTCATCACCAGCTGGTTGGAAAATTCAGCTTCACTCGGTTCATCACCGGCAGGTTGGAAAATTCAGCTTCACTTGGTTCATCACCAGCTGATTGGAAAATTCAGCTTCACTGGGTTCATCACCAGCTGGATGGAAAATTCAGCCTTTCTGGGTTCATCACCGGCTGGTTTTGAAATTCAGCCTTACTTGGTTCATTACCGGCTGGTTGGAAAATTCAGCTTCACTTGGTTCATCACCGGCTGATTGGAAAATTCAGCCGTACTTGGTTCATCAACAGCTGGTTGAAAAATTCAGCCTCACTGAGTTCATCACCGGCTGGTTGGAAAATTCAGCCTCACTGGGTTCATCACCGGCTGGTTTTGAAATTCAGCCTCAATGGGTTCATCACCGGCTGGTTGGAAAATTCAGCTTCGCTTGGTTCATCACCGGCTGGTTGAAAAATTCAGCCTCACTGGGTTCATCACCGGCTGGTTTTGAAATTCAGCCTCAATGGGTTCATCACCGGCTGGTTGGAAAATTCAGCCTCACTGGGTTCATCACCGGGAGGTGGGAAAATTCAGCTTTACTGGGTTCATCACCAGCTGATTGGAAAAGTCAGCCTCACTGGGTTCATCACTGGCTGGTTGGAAAATTCAGCCTCACTGGGTTCATCACCGGCTGGTTTTGAAATTCAGCCTCAATGGGTTCATCACCGGGAGGTTGGAAAATTCAGCCTTACTGGGTCCATCACAGGCTGGTTGGAAAATTCAGCCTTTCTGGGTTCGTCACCGGCTCGTTTTTAAATTCAGCCTCAATGGATTCATCACCGGCTGGTTGGAAAATTCAGCGTCACTGGGTTCATCACCGGCTGGTTGGAAAATTCAGCCTTTCTGGGTTCGTCACCGGCTCGTTTTTAAATTCAGCCTCAATGGATTCATCACCGGCTGGTTGGAAAATTCAGCGTCACTGGGTTCATCACCAGCTGGTTGGAAAATTCAGCCTTTCTGGGTTCATCACCGGCTGGTTTTGAAATTCAGCCTCAATGGGTTCATCACCGGGAGGTTGGAAAATTCAGCTTCACTGGGTTCATCACCGGCTGGTTGGAAAAATCAGCTTCACTATTTCATCACCGGCTGGTTGGAAAATTCAGCCTTATTGGGTTCATCACACGGGAGGTTGGAAAATTCAGCTTCACTGGGTTCATCACCGGGAGGTTGGAAAATTCAGCTTCACTGGGTTCATCACCGGCTGGTTGGAAAAATCAGCTTCACTATTTCATCACCGGCTGGTTGGAAAATTCAGCTTCACTGGGTTCATCACCGGGTGGTTGGAAATTTCAGCTTCACTGGGTTCACCACCGGCTGGTTGGAAAATTTAGCCTGAATGGGTTCATCACCGGGAGGTTGGAAAATTCAGCTTCACTGGGTTCATCACCGGGTGGTTGGAAAATTCAGCTTCACTGGGTTCATCACCGGCTGGTTGGAAAATTCAGCCTTACTTGGTTCATCACCAGCTGGTTGAAAAATTCAGCCTCACTGAGTCATTTACCGGCTGGTTGGAAAATTCAGCCTCACTGGGTTCATCACCGGCTGGTTGGAAAATTCAGCCTCACTGGGTTCATCAACGGGAGGTTGGAAAATTCAGCTTCGCTTGGTTCATCACCGGCTGGTTGAAAAATTCAGCCTCACTGGGTTCATCACCGGCTGGTTTTGAAATTCAGCCTCAATGGGTTCATCACCGGCTGGTTGGAAAATTCAGCCTCACTTGGTTCATCACCGGCTGGTTGGAAAATTCAGCCTCACTGGGTTCATCAACGGGAGGTGGGAAAATTCAGCTTCACTGGGTTCATCACCATCTGGTTGGAAAATTCAGCCTCACTGGGTTCATCAACGGGAGGTGGGAAAATTCAGCTTTACTGGGTTCATCACCATCTGGTTGGAAAATTCAGCCTTACTTGGTTCATCACCAGCTGGTTGAAAAATTCAGCCTCACTGAGTTCATCACCGGTTGGTTGGAAAATTCAGCTTCACTGGGTTCATCACCAGCTGGTTGGAAAATTCAGCTTCACTGGGTTCATCACCAGCTGGTTGAAAAATTCAGCCTCACTGGGTTCATCACCGGCTGGTTTTGAAATTCAGCCTCAATGGGATCATCACCGGCTGGTTGGAAAATTCAGCCTCACTTGGTTCATCACCAGCTGGTTGGAAAATTCAGCTTCACTGGGTTCATCACTGGGAGGTTGGAAAATTCAACTTCACTGGGTTCATCACCGGGAGGTTGGAAAATTCAGCTTCACTGGGTTCATTACCGGCTGGTTGGAAAATTCAGCTTCACTGGGTTCATCACCGGAAGGTTGGAAAATTCAGCTTCACTGGGTTCATTACCGGCTGGTTGGAAAATTCAGCTTCACTGGGTTCATCACCGGCTGGTTGGAAAATTCAATCTCACTGGGTTCATCACCGGCTGGTTGGAAAATTCAGCCTCACTGGGTTCATCACCGGGAGGTGGGAAAATTCAGCTTTGCTGGGTTCATCACCAGCTGATTGGAAAATTCAGCCTCACTGGGTTCATCACTGGCTGGTTGGAAAATTCAGCCTCACTTGGTTCATCACCGGCTGGTTGAAAAATTCAGCCTCACTGGGTTCATCACCGGCTGGTTTTGAAATTCAGCCTCAATGGGTTCATCACCGGGAGGTTGGAAAATTCAGCCTTACTGGGTTCATCACAGGCTGGTTGGAAAATTCAGCCTCAATGGGTTCATCACCGGGAGGTTGGAAAATTCAGCTTCACTGGGATCATCAACGGGAGGTGGGAAAATTCAGCTTTACTGGGTTCATCACCAGCTGGTTGGAAAATTCAGCCTTACTTGGTTCATCACCAGCTGGTTGAAAAATTCAGCCTCACTGAGTTCATCACCGGCTGGTTGGAAAATTCAGCCTCACTGGGTTCATCAACGGGAGGTTGGAAAATTCAGCCTCACTGGGTTCATCACCGGCTGGTTTTGAAATTCAGCCTCAATGGGTTCATCACCGGGAGGTTGGAAAATTCAGCTTCACTGGGTTCATCACCGGGAGGTTGGAAAATTCAGCCTTACTGGGTTCATCACCGGCTGGTTGGAAAATTCACCCTCACTGGGTTCATCACCGGGAGGTTGAAAAATTCAGCCTCACTGGGTTCATCACCGGCTGGTTGGAAAATTCAGCCTCACTGGGTTCATCACCGGCTGGTTGGAAAATTCAGCCTCACTTGGTTCATCACCGGCTGGTTGAAAAATTCAGCTTCACTGGGTTCATCACTGGGAGGTTGAAAAATTCAGCCTCACTGGGTTCATCACCGGCTGGTTGGAAAATTCAGCCTCACTGGGTTCATCACCGGCTGGTTGAAAAATTCAGCCTCACTGGGTTCATCACCGGCTGGTTTTGAAATTCAGCCTCAATGGGTTCATCACCGAGAGGTTGGAAAATTCAGCTTCACTGGGTTCATCACCGGGAGGATGGAAAATTCAGCCTTACTGGGTTCGTCACCGGCTGGTTTTGAAATTCAGCTTCACTGGGTTCATCACCGGGTGGTTGGAAAATTCAGCTTCACTGGGTTCACCACAGGCTGGTTGGAAAATTTATCCTCAATGGGTTCATCACCGGGAGGTTGGAAAATTACAGCTTCACGGGGTTCATCACCGGGTGGTTGGAAAATTCAGCTTCATTGGGTTCACCACCGGGAAGTTGGAAAAGTCAGCTTCACTGGGTTCATCACCATCTGGTTGGAAAATTCAGCCTCACTGGGTTCATCAATGGGAGGTGGGAAAATTCAGCTTTACTGGGTTCATCACCATCTGTTTGGAAAATTCAGCCTCACTGAGTTCATCACCGGTTGGTTGGAAAATTCAGCTTCACTGGGTTCATCACCAGCTGGTTGGAAAATTCAGCCTTACTTGGTTCATCACCAGCTGGTTGAAAAATTCAGCCTCACTGAGTTCATCACCGGGAGGTTGGAAAATTCAGCCTTACTTGGTTCATCACCAGCTGGTTGAAAAATTCAGCCTCACTGGGTTCATCACCGGCTGGTTTTGAAATTCAGCCTCAATGGGTTCATCACCGGGAGGTTGGAAAATTCAGCTTCACTGGGTTCATCACCGGGAGGTTGGAAAATTCAGCCTTACTGGGTTCATCACCAGCTGGTTGGAAAATTCAGCTTCACTGGGTTCATCACTGGGAGGTTGGAAAATTCAGCTTCACTGGGTTCATCACCGGGAGGTTGGAAAATTCAGCTTCACTGGGTTCATCACCGGCTGGTTGGAAAATTCAGCCTCACTTGGTTCATCACCGGCTGGTTGGAAAATTCAGCTTCACTGGGTTCATCACCGGGAGGTTGGAAAATTCAGCTTCACTGGGTTCATTACCGGCTGGTTGGAAAATTCAGCTTCACTGGGTTCATCACCGGCTGGTTGGAAAATTCAATCTCACTGGGTTCATCACCGGGAGGTGGGAAAATTCAGCTTTGCTGGGTTCATCACCAGCTGATTGGAAAATTCAGCCTCACTGGGTTCATCACCGAGAGGTTGGAAAATTCAGCTTCACTGGGTTCATCACCGGGAGGATGGAAAATTCAGCCTTACTGGGTTCGTCACCGGCTGGTTTTGAAATTCAGCTTCACTGGGTTCATCACCGGGTGGTTGGAAAATTCAGCTTCACTGGGTTCACCACAGGCTGGTTGGAAAATTTATCCTCAATGGGTTCATCACCGGGAGGTTGGAAAATTACAGCTTCACGGGGTTCATCACCGGGTGGTTGGAAAATTCAGCTTCATTGGGTTCACCACTGGGAAGTTGGAAAAGTCAGCTTCACTGGGTTCATCACCATCTGGTTGGAAAATTCAGCCTCACTGGGTTCATCAATGGGAGGTGGGAAAATTCAGCTTTACTGGGTTCATCACCATCTGGTTGGAAAATTCAGCCTTACTTGGTTCATCAACAGCTGGTTGAAAAATTCAGCCTCACTGAGTTCATCACCAGCTGGTTGGAAAATTCAGCCTTACTTGGTTCATCACCAGCTGGTTGAAAAATTCAGCCTCACTGAGTTCATCACCGGGAGGTTGGAAAATTCAGCCTTACTTGGTTCATCACCAGCTGGTTGAAAAATTCAGCCTCACTGAGTTCATCACCGGTTGGTTGGAAAATTCAGCTTCACTGGGTTCATCACCAGCTGGTTGAAAAATTCAGCCTCACTGGGTTCATCACCGGCTGGTTTTGAAATTCAGCCTCAATGGGTTCATCACCGGGAGGTTGGAAAATTCAGCTTCACTGGGTTTATCACCGGGAGGTTGGAAAATTCAGCTTCACTGGGTTCATCACCGGCTGGTTGGAAAATTCAGCCTCACTGGGTTCATCACCAGCTGGTTGGAAAATTCAGCTTCACTGGGTTCATCACTGGGAGGTTGGAAAATTCAGCTTCACTGGGTTCATCACCGGGAGGTTGGAAAATTCAGCTTCACTGGGTTCATCACCGGCTGGTTGGAAAATTCAGCTTCACTTGGTTCATCACCGGCTGGTTGGAAAATTCAGCTTCACTTGGTTCATCACCAGCTGGTTGGAAAATTCAGCTTCACTGGGTTCATCACCGGGAGGTTGGAAAATTCAGCCTCACTTGGTTCATCACCGGCTGGTTGGAAAATTCAGCTTCACTGGGTTCATCACCGGCTGGTTGGAAAATTCACCCTCACTGGGTTCATTACCGGCTGGTTGGAAAATTCAGCTTCACTGGGTTCATCACCGGGAGGTGGGAAAATTCAGCTTTGCTGGGTTCATCACCAGCTGATTGGAAAATTCAGCCTCACTGGGTTCATCACCGGCTGGTTGGAAAATTCAATCTCACTGGCTTCATCACCGGCTGGTTGGAAAATTCAGCCTCACTGGGTTCATCACCGGGAGGTGGGAAAATTCAGCTTTGCTGGGTTCATCACCAGCTGATTGGAAAATTCAGCCTCACTGGGTTCATCACTGGCTGGTTGGAAAATTCAGCCTCACTTGGTTCATCACCGGCTGGTTGAAAAATTCAGCCTCACTGGGTTCATCACCGGCTGGTTTTGAAATTCAGCCTCAATGGGCCCATCACCGGGAGGTTCGAAAATTCAGCCTTACTGGGTTCATCACCGGCTGGTTGGAAAATTCAGCTTCACTGGGTTCGTCACCGGCTGGTTTTTAAATTCAGCCTCAATGGATTCATCACCGGCTGGTTGGAAAATTCAGCGTCACTGGGTTCATCACCAGCTAGTTGGAAAATTCAGCCTTTCTGGGTTCATCACCGGCTGGTTGAAAAATTCAGCCTCACTGGGTTCATCACCGGCTGTTTTTGAAATTCAGCCTCAATGGGTTCATCACCGGCTGGTTGGAGAATTCACCCTCACTGGGTTCATCACCGGGAGGTTGAAAAATTCAGCATCACTGGGTTCATCACCGGCTGGTTGGAAAATTCAGCCTCACTGGGTTCATCACCGGCTGGTTGGAAAATTCAGCCTCACTTGGTTCATCACCGACTGGTTGAAAAATTCAGCTTCACTGGGTTCATCACCGGCTGGTTGAAAAATTCAGCCTCACTGGGTTCATCACCGGCTGGTTTTGAAATTCAGCTTCACTGGGTTCATCACCGGGTGGTTGGAAAATTCAGCCTCACTGGGTTCGTCACCGGCTGGTTTTGAAATTCAGCTTCACTGGGTTCATCACCGGGTGGTTGGAAAATTCAGCTTCACTGGGTTCATCACCGGGAGGTTGAAAAATTCAGCCTCACTGGGTTCGTCACCGGCTGGTTTTGAAATTCAGCTTCACTGGGTTCATCACCGGGTGGTTGGAAAATTCAGCTTCACTGGGTTCATCACCGGGAGGTTGAAAAATTCAGCCTCACTGGGTTCATCACCGGCTGGTTGGAAAATTCAGCCTCACTTGGTTCATCACCGGCTGGTTGAAAAATTCAGCCTCACTGGGTTCATCACCGGCTGGTTTTGAAATTCAGCCTCCATGGGTTCATCACCGGGAGGTTGAAAAATTCAGCCTCACTGGGTTTATCACCGGCTCGTTGGAAAATTCAGCCTCACTGGGTTCATCACCGGCTGGTTTTGAAATTCAGCCTCAATGGGTTCATCACCGAGAGATTGGAAAATTCAGCTTCACTGGGTTCATCACCGGGAGGATGGAAAATTCAGCCTTACTGGGTTCATCACCGGGAGGTTGGAAAATTACAGCTTCACGGGGTTCATCACCGGGAGGTTGGAAAATTCAGCTTCACTGGGTTCATCACCGGGAGGTTGGAAAATTCAGCTTCACTGGGTTCATCACCGGGAGGTTGGAAAACTACAGCTTCACGGGGTTCATCACCGGGTGGTTGGAAAATTCAGCTTCATTGGGTTCACCACCGGGAAGTTGGAAAAGTCAGCTTCACTGGGTTCATCACCATCTGGTTGGAAAATTCAGCCTCACTGGGTTCATCAATGGGAGGTGGGAAAATTCAGCTTTACTGGGTTCATCACCATCTGGTTGGAAAATTCAGCCTTACTTGGTTCATCACCAGCTGGTTGAAAAATTCAGCCTCACTGAGTTCATCACCGGTTGGTTGGAAAATTCAGCTTCACTGGGTTCATCACCAGCTGGTTGGAAAATTCAGCCTTACTTGGTTCATCACCAGCTGGTTGAAAAATTCAGCCTCACTGAGTTCATCACCGGGAGGTTGGAAAATTCAGCCTTACTTGGTTCATCACCAGCTGGTTGAAAAATTCAGCCTCACTGAGTTCATCACCGGTTGGTTGGAAAATTCAGCTTCACTGGGTTCATCACCAGCTGGTTGAAAAATTCAGCCTCACTGGGTTCATCACGGGCTGGTTTTGAAATTCAGCCTCAATGGGTTCATCACCGGGAGGTTGGAAAATTCAGCTTCACTGGGTTTATCACCGGCTGGTTGGAAAATTCAGCCTCACTGGGTTCATCACCAGCTGGTTGGAAAATTCAGCTTCACTGGGTTCATCACTGGGAGGTTGGAAAATTCAGCTTCACTGGGTTCATCACCGGGAGGTTGGAAAATTCAGCTTCACTGGGTTCATCACCGGCTGGTTGGAAAATTCAGCCTCACTTGGTTCATCACCGGCTGGTTGGAAAATTCAGCTTCACTGGGTTCATCACCGGGAGGTTGGAAAATTCAGCTTCACTGGGTTCATTACCGGCTGGTTGGAAAATTCAGCTTCACTGGGTTCATCACCGGCTGGTTGGAAAATTCAATCTCACTGGCTTCATCACCGGCTGGTTGGAAAATTCAGCCTCACTGGGTTCATCACCGGGAGGTGGGAAAATTCAGCTTTGCTGGGTTCATCACCAGCTGATTGGAAAATTCAGCCTCACTGGGTTCATCACTGGCTGGTTGGAAAATTCAGCCTCACTTGGTTCATCACCGGCTGGTTGAAAAATTCAGCCTCACTGGGTTCATCACCGGCTGGTTTTGAAATTCAGCCTCAATGGGCTCATCACCGGGAGGTTGGAAAATTCAGCCTTACTGGGTTCATCACCGGCTGGTTGGAAAATTCAGCCTTTCTGGGTTCATCACCGGCTGGTTTTGAAATTCAGCCTCAATGGGTTCATCACCGGCTGGTTGGAAAATTCAGCCTCACTGGGTTCATCACCGGCTGGTTTTGAAATTCAGCCTCAATGGGTTCATCACCGAGAGATTGGAAAATTCAGCTTCACTGGGTTCATCACCGGGAGGATGGAAAATTCAGCCTTACTGGGTTCGTCACCGGCTGGTTTTGAAATTCAGCTTCACTGGGTTCATCACCGGGTGGTTGGAAAATTCAGCTTCACTGGGTTCACCACAGGCTGGTTGGAAAATTTATCCTCAATGGGTTCATCACCGGGAGGTTGGAAAATTACAGCTTCACGGGGTTCATCACCGGGTGGTTGGAAAATTCAGCTTCATTGGGTTCACCACCGGGAAGTTGGAAAAGTCAGCTTCACTGGGTTCATCACCATCTGGTTGGAAAATTCAGCCTCACTGGGTTCATCAATGGGAGGTGGGAAAATTCAGCTTTACTGGGTTCATCACCATCTGGTTGGAAAATTCAGCCTTACTTGGTTCATCACCAGCTGGTTGAAAAATTCAGCCTCACTGAGTTCATCACCGGTTGGTTGGAAAATTCAGCTTCACTGGGTTCATCACCAGCTGGTTGGAAAATTCAGCCTTACTTGGTTCATCACCAGCTGGTTGAAAAATTCAGCCTCACTGAGTTCATCACCGGGAGGTTGGAAAATTCAGCCTTACTTGGTTCATCACCAGCTGGTTGAAAAATTCAGCCTCACTGAGTTCATCACCGGTTGGTTGGAAAATTCAGCTTCACTGGGTTCATCACCAGCTGGTTGAAAAATTCAGCCTCACTGGGTTCATCACGGGCTGGTTTTGAAATTCAGCCTCAATGGGTTCATCACCGGGAGGTTGGAAAATTCAGCTTCACTGGGTTTATCACCGGCTGGTTGGAAAATTCAGCCTCACTGGGTTCATCACCAGCTGGTTGGAAAATTCAGCTTCACTGGGTTCATCACTGGGAGGTTGGAAAATTCAGCTTCACTGGGTTCATCACCGGGAGGTTGGAAAATTCAGCTTCACTGGGTTCATCACCGGCTGGTTGGAAAATTCAGCCTCACTTGGTTCATCACCGGCTGGTTGGAAAATTCAGCTTCACTGGGTTCATCACCGGGAGGTTGGAAAATTCAGCTTCACTGGGTTCATTACCGGCTGGTTGGAAAATTCAGCTTCACTGGGTTCATCACCGGCTGGTTGGAAAATTCAATCTCACTGGCTTCATCACCGGCTGGTTGGAAAATTCAGCCTCACTGGGTTCATCACCGGGAGGTGGGAAAATTCAGCTTTGCTGGGTTCATCACCAGCTGATTGGAAAATTCAGCCTCACTGGGTTCATCACTGGCTGGTTGGAAAATTCAGCCTCACTTGGTTCATCACCGGCTGGTTGAAAAATTCAGCCTCACTGGGTTCATCACCGGCTGGTTTTGAAATTCAGCCTCAATGGGCTCATCACCGGGAGGTTGGAAAATTCAGCCTTACTGGGTTCATCACCGGCTGGTTGGAAAATTCAGCCTTTCTGGGTTCGTCACCGGCTGGTTTTAAAATTCAGCCTCAATGGATTCATCACCGGCTGGTTGGAAAATTCAGCGTCACTGGGTTCATCACCAGCTAGTTGGAAAATTCAGCCTTTCTGGGTTCATCACCGGCTGGTTTTGAAATTCAGCCTCAATGGGTTCATCACCGGCTGGTTGGAAAATTCACCCTCACTGGGTTCATCACCGGGAGGTTGAAAAATTCAGCATCACTGGGTTCATCACCGGCTGGTTGGAAAATTCAGCCTCACTGGGTTCATCACCGGCTGGTTGGAAAATTCAGCCTCACTTGGTTCATCACCGGCTGGTTGAAAAATTCAGCTTCACTGGGTTCATCACCGGCTGGTTGAAAAATTCAGCCTCACTGGGTTCATCACCGGGTGGTTGGAAAATTCAGCTTCACTGGGTTCATCACCGGGAGGTTGAAAAATTCAGCCTCACTGGGTTCATCACCGGCTGGTTGGAAAATTCAGCCTCACTGGGTTCATCACCGGCTGGTTGAAAAATTCAGCCTCACTGGGTTCATCACCGGCTGGTTTTGAAATTCAGCCTCAATGGGTTCATCACCGAGAGATTGGAAAATTCAGCTTCACTGGGTTCATCACCGGGAGGATGGAAAATTCAGCCTTACTGGGTTCGTCACCGGCTGGTTTTGAAATTCAGCTTCAGTGGGTTCATCACCGGGTGGTTGGAAAATTCAGCTTCACTGGGTTCACCACAGGCTGGTTGGAAAATTTAGCCTCAATGGGTTCATCACCGGGAGGTTGGAAAATTACAGCTTCACGGGGTTCATCACCGGGTGGTTGGAAAATTCAGCTTCATTGGGTTCACCACCGGGAAGTTGGAAAAGTCAGCTTCACTGGGTTCATCACCATCTGGTTGGAAAATTCAGCCTCACTGGGTTCATCAACGGGAGGTGGGAAAATTCAGCTTTACTGGGTTCATCACCATCTGGTTGGAAAATTCAGCCTTACTTGGTTCATCACCAGCTGGTTGAAAAATTCAGCCTCACTGAGTTCATCACCGGTTGGTTGGAAAATTCAGCTTCACTGGGTTCATCACCAGCTGGTTGGAAAATTCAGCCTTACTTGGTTCATCACCAGCTGGTTGAAAAATTCAGCCTCACTGAGTTCATCACCGGGAGGTTGGAAAATTCAGCCTTACTTGGTTCATCACCAGCTGGTTGAAAAATTCAGCCTCACTGAGTTCATCACCGGTTGGTTGGAAAATTCAGCTTCACTGGGTTCATCACCAGCTGGTTGGAAAATTCAGCCTTACTGGGTTCATCACCAGCTGGTTGGAAAATTCAGCCTTACTGGGTTCATCACCAGCTGGTTGAAAAATTCAGCCTCACTGGGTTCATCACCGGCTGGTTTTGAAATTCAGCCTCAATGGGTTCATCACCGGGAGGTTGGAAAATTCAGCTTCACTGGGTTCATCACCGGGAGGTTGGAAAATTCAGCTTCACTGGGTTCATCACCGGCTGGTTGGAAAATTCAGCCTCACTGGGTTCATCACCAGCTGGTTGGAAAATTCAGCTTCACTGGGTTCATCACTGGGAGGTTGGAAAATTCAGCTTCACTGGGTTCATCCCCGGCTGGTTGGAAAATTCAGCCTCACTTGGTTCATCACCGGCTGGTTGGAAAATTCAGCTTCACTGGGTTCATCACCGGGAGGTTGGAAAATTCAGCTTCACTGGGTTCATTACCGGCTGGTTGGAAAATTCAGCTTCACTGGGTTCATCACCGGCTGGTTGGAAAATTCAATCTCACTGGCTTCATCACCGGCTGGTTGGAAAATTCAGCCTCACTGGGTTCATCACCGGGAGGTGGGAAAATTCAGCTTTGCTGGGTTCATCACCAGCTGATTGGAAAATTCAGCCTCACTGGGTTCATCACTGGCTGGTTGGAAAATTCAGCCTCACTTGGTTCATCACCGGCTGGTTGAAAAACTCAGCCTCACTGGGTTCATCACCGGCTGGTTTTGAAATTCAGCCTCAATGGGCTCATCACCGGGAGGTTGGAAAATTCAGCCTTACTGGGTTCATCACCGGCTGGTTGGAAAATTCAGCCTTTCTGGGTTCGTCACCGGCTGGTTTTTAAATTCAGCCTCAATGGATTCATCACCGGCTGGTTGGAAAATTCAGCGTCACTGGGTTCATCACCAGCTAGTTGGAAAATTCAGCCTTTCTGGGTTCATCACCGGCTGGTTTTGAAATTCAGCCTCAATGGGTTCATCACCGGGAGGTTGGAAAATTCAGCTTCACTGGGTTCATCACCGGGAGGTTGGAAAATTCAGCTTCACGGGGTTCATCACCAGCTGGTTGGAAAAATCAGCTTCACTATTTCCTCACCGGCTGGTTGGAAAATTCAGCCTTATTGGGTTCATCAGCGGCTGGTTTTAAAATTCAGCTTCACTGGGTTGATCACCAGCTGGTTGGAAAACTCAGCCTTACTGGGTTCATCACCGGCTGGTTGGAAAACTCAGCCTCAATGGGTTCATCACCGGCTGGTTGGAAAATTTAGCCTCAATGGGTTCATCACCGGGAGGTTGGAAAATTCAGCTTCACTGGGTTCATCACCGGGAGGTTGGAAAATTCAGCTTCACGGGGTTCATCACCAGCTGGTTGGAAAAATCAGCTTCACTATTTCCTCACCGGCTGGTTGGAAAATTCAGCCTTATTGGGTTCATCAGCGGCTGGTTTTAAAATTCAGCTTCACTGGGTTGATCACCAGCTGGTTGGAAAACTCAGCCTTACTGGGTTCATCACCGGCTGGTTGGAAAACTCAGCCTCAATGGGTTCATCACCGGCTGGTTGGAAAATTTAGCCTCAATGGGTTCATCACCGGGAGGTTGGAAAATTCAGCTTCACGGGGTTCATCACCAGCTGGTTGGAAAATTCAGCTTCACTGGGTTCATCACCAGCTGGTTGGAAAATTCAGCTTCACTATTTCATCACCGGCTGGTTGGAAAATTCAGCCTTATTGGGTTCATCACCGGGAGGTTGGAAAATTCAGCTTCACGGGGTTCATCACCGGGTGGTTGGAAAATTCAGCCTCAATGGATTCATCACCGGCTGGTTGGAAAATTCAGCTTCACTTGATTCATCACCGGCTGGTTGGAAAATTCAGCCTCACTGGGTTCATCACCGGCTGGTTGGAAAATTCAGCCTTACTGGGTTCATCACCAGCTGGTTGGAAAACTCAGCCTTTCTGGGTTCATCACCGGCTGGTTTTGAAATTCAGCCTCAATGGATTCATCACCGGCTGGTTGGAAAATTCAGCCTCAATGGGTTCATCACCGGGAGGTTGGAAAATTCAGCTTCACTGGGTTCATCACCGGCTGGTTGGAAAAATCAGCTTCACTATTTCCTCACCGGCTGGTTGGAAAATTCAGCCTTATTGGGTTCATCACCGGTTGGTTGGAAAATTCAGCTTCCCTGGGTTCACCACCGGCTGCTTGGAAAATTCAGCCTCAATGGGTTCATCACCGGGAGGTTGGAAAATTCAGCTTCACTTGGATCATCATCAGCTGGTTGGAAAATTCAGCCTTTCTGGGTTCATCACCGGCTGGTTGGAAAATTCAGACTTACTGGGTTCATCACCGGGAGGTTGAAAAATTCAGCATCACTGGGTTCATCACCGGCTGGTTGGAAAATTCAGCCTCACTGGGTTCATCACCGGGTGGTTGGAAAATTCAGCTTCACTGGGTTCACCACAGGCTGGTTGGAAAATTTATCCTCAATGGGTTCATCACCGGGAGGTTGGAAAATTACATCTTCACGGGGTTCATCACCGGGTGGTTGGAAAATTCAGCTTCATTGGGTTCACCACCAGGAAGTTGGAAAAGTCAGCTTCACTGGGTTCATCACCATCTGGTTGGAAAATTCAGCCTCACTGGGTTCATCAATGGGAGGTGGGAAAATTCAGCTTTACTGGGTTCATCACCATCTGGTTGGAAAATTCAGCCTTACTTGGTTCATCACCAGCTGGTTGAAAAATTCAGCCTCACTGAGTTCATCACCGGTTGGTTGGAAAATTCAGCTTCACTGGGTTCATCACCAGCTGGTTGGAAAATTCAGCCTTACTTGGTTCATCACCAGCTGGTTGAAAAATTCAGCCTCACTGAGTTCATCACCGGGAGGTTGGAAAATTCAGCCTTACTTGGTTCATCACCAGCTGGTTGAAAAATTCAGCCTCACTGAGTTCATCACCGGTTGGTTGGAAAATTCAGCTTCACTGGGTTCATCACCAGCTGGTTGAAAAATTCAGCCTCACTGGGTTCATCACGGGCTGGTTTTGAAATTCAGCCTCAATGGGTTCATCACCGGGAGGTGGGAAAATTCAGCTTTGCTGGGTTCATCACCAGCTGATTGGAAAATTCAGCCTCACTGGGTTCATCACTGGCTGGTTGGAAAATTCAGCCTCACTTGGTTCATCACCGGCTGGTTGAAAAATTCAGCCTCACTGGGTTCATCACCGGCTGGTTTTGAAATTCAGCCTCAATGGGCTCATCACCGGGAGGTTGGAAAATTCAGCCTTACTGGGTTCATCACCGGCTGGTTGGAAAATTCAGCCTTTCTGGGTTCGTCACCGGCTGGTTTTTAAATTCAGCCTCAATGGATTCATCACCGGCTGGTTGGAAAATTCAGCGTCACTGGGTTCATCACCAGCTAGTTGGAAAATTCAGCCTTTCTGGGTTCATCACCGGCTGGTTGGAAAATTCAGCCTTTCTGGGTTCATCACCGGCTGGTTTTGAAATTCAGCCTCAATGGGTTCATCACCGGCTGGTTGGAAAATTCACCCTCACTGGGTTCATCACCGGGAGGTTGAAAAATTCAGCATCACTGGGTTCATCACCGGCTGGTTGGAAAATTCAGCCTCACTGGGTTCATCACCGGCTGGTTGGAAAATTCAGCCTCACTTGGTTCATCACCGGCTGGTTGAAAAATTCAGCTTCACTGGGTTCATCACCGGCTGGTTGAAAAATTCAGCCTCACTGGGTTCATCACCGGGTGGTTGGAAAATTCAGCTTCACTGGGTTCATCACCGGGAGGTTGAAAAATTCAGCCTCACTGGGTTCATCACCGGCTGGTTGGAAAATTCAGCCTCACTTGGTTCATCACCGGCTGGTTGAAAAATTCAGCCTCACTGGGTTCATCACCGGCTGGTTTTGAAATTCAGCCTCCATGGGTTCATCACCGGGAGGTTGAAAAATTCAGCCTCACTGGGTTTATCACCGGCTGGTTGGAAAATTCAGCCTCACTGGGTTCATCACCGGCTGGTTGAAAAATTCAGCCTCACTGGGTTCATCACCGGCTGGTTTTGAAATTCAGCCTCAATGGGTTCATCACCGAGAGATTGGAAAATTCAGCTTCACTGGGTTCATCACCGGGAGGATGGAAAATTCAGCCTTACTGGGTTCGTCACCGGCTGGTTTTGAAATTCAGCTTCACTGGGTTCATCACCGGGTGGTTGGAAAATTCAGCTTCACTGGGTTCACCACAGGCTGGTTGGAAAATTTAGCCTCAATGGGTTCATCACCGGGAGGTTGGAAAATTACAGCTTCACGGGGTTCATCACCGGGTGGTTGGAAAATTCAGCTTCATTGGGTTCACCACCGGGAAGTTGGAAAAGTCAGCTTCACTGGGTTCATCACCATCTGGTTGGAAAATTCAGCCTCACTGGGTTCATCAACGGGAGGTGGGAAAATTCAGCTTTACTGGGTTCATCACCATCTGGTTGGAAAATTCAGCCTTACTTGGTTCATCACCAGCTGGTTGAAAAATTCAGCCTCACTGAGTTCATCACCGGTTGGTTGGAAAATTCAGCTTCACTGGGTTCATCACCAGCTGGTTGGAAAATTCAGCCTTACTTGGTTCATCACCAGCTGGTTGAAAAATTCAGCCTCACTGAGTTCATCACCGGGAGGTTGGAAAATTCAGCCTTACTTGGTTCATCACCAGCTGGTTGAAAAATTCAGCCTCACTGAGTTCATCACCGGTTGGTTGGAAAATTCAGCTTCACTGGGTTCATCACCAGCTGGTTGGAAAATTCAGCCTTACTGGGTTCATCACCAGCTGGTTGGAAAATTCAGCCTTACTGGGTTCATCACCAGCTGGTTGAAAAATTCAGCCTCACTGGGTTCATCACCGGCTGGTTTTGAAATTCAGCCTCAATGGGTTCATCACCGGGAGGTTGGAAAATTCAGCTTCACTGGGTTCATCACCGGGAGGTTGGAAAATTCAGCTTCACTGGGTTCATCACCGGCTGGTTGGAAAATTCAGCCTCACTGGGTTCATCACCAGCTGGTTGGAAAATTCAGCTTCACTGGGTTCATCACTGGGAGGTTGGAAAATTCAGCTTCACTGGGTTCATCCCCGGCTGGTTGGAAAATTCAGCCTCACTTGGTTCATCACCGGCTGGTTGGAAAATTCAGCTTCACTGGGTTCATCACCGGGAGGTTGGAAAATTCAGCTTCACTGGGTTCATTACCGGCTGGTTGGAAAATTCAGCTTCACTGGGTTCATCACCGGCTGGTTGGAAAATTCAATCTCACTGGCTTCATCACCGGCTGGTTGGAAAATTCAGCCTCACTGGGTTCATCACCGGGAGGTGGGAAAATTCAGCTTTGCTGGGTTCATCACCAGCTGATTGGAAAATTCAGCCTCACTGGGTTCATCACTGGCTGGTTGGAAAATTCAGCCTCACTTGGTTCATCACCGGCTGGTTGAAAAACTCAGCCTCACTGGGTTCATCACCGGCTGGTTTTGAAATTCAGCCTCAATGGGCTCATCACCGGGAGGTTGGAAAATTCAGCCTTACTGGGTTCATCACCGGCTGGTTGGAAAATTCAGCCTTTCTGGGTTCGTCACCGGCTGGTTTTAAATTCAGCCTCAATGGATTCATCACCGGCTGGTTGGAAAATTCAGCGTCACTGGGTTCATCACCAGCTAGTTGGAAAATTCAGCCTTTCTGGGTTCATCACCGGCTGGTTTTGAAATTCAGCCTCAATGGGTTCATCACCGGGAGGTTGGAAAATTCAGCTTCACTGGGTTCATCACCGGGAGGTTGGAAAATTCAGCTTCACGGGGTTCATCACCAGCTGGTTGGAAAAATCAGCTTCACTATTTCCTCACCGGCTGGTTGGAAAATTCAGCCTTATTGGGTTCATCAGCGGCTGGTTTTAAAATTCAGCTTCACTGGGTTGATCACCAGCTGGTTGGAAAACTCAGCCTTACTGGGTTCATCACCGGCTGGTTGGAAAACTCAGCCTCAATGGGTTCATCACCGGCTGGTTGGAAAATTTAGCCTCAATGGGTTCATCACCGGGAGGTTGGAAAATTCAGCTTCACGGGGTTCATCACCAGCTGGTTGGAAAATTCAGCTTCACTGGGTTCATCACCAGCTGGTTGGAAAATTCAGCCTTACTGGGTTCATCACAGGCTGGTTGGAAAATTCAGCTTCACTATTTCATCACCGGCTGGTTGGAAAATTCAGCCTTATTGGGTTCATCACCGGGAGGTTGGAAAATTCAGCTTCACGGGGTTCATCACCGGGTGGTTGGAAAATTCAGCCTCAATGGATTCATCACCGGCTGGTTGGAAAATTCAGCTTCACTTGATTCATCACCGGCTGGTTGGAAAATTCAGCCTCACTGGGTTCATCACCGGCTGGTTGGTAAATTCAGCCTTACTGGGTTCATCACCAGCTAGTTGGAAAATTCAGCCTTTTTGGGTTCATCACCGGCTGGTTTTGAAATTCAGCCTCAATGGGTTCATCACCGGCTGGTTGGAAAATTCACCCTCACTGGGTTCATCACCGGGAGGTTGAAAAATTCAGCATCACTGGGTTCATCACCGGCTGGTTGGAAAATTCAGCCTCACTGGGTTCATCACCGGCTGGTTGGAAAATTCAGCCTCACTTGGTTCATCACCGGCTGGTTGAAAAATTCAGCTTCACTGGGTTCATCACCAGCTGGTTGGAAAATTCAGCCTTACTTGGTTCATCACCAGCTGGTTGAAAAATTCAGCCTCACTGAGTTCATCACCGGGAGGTTGGAAAATTCAGCCTTACTTGGTTCATCACCAGCTGGTTGAAAAATTCAGCCTCACTGAGTTCATCACCGGTTGGTTGGAAAATTCAGCTTCACTGAGTTCATCACCGGTTGGTTGGAAAATTCAGCTTCACTGGGTTCATCACCGGCTGATTGGAAAATTCAGCCTCACTGGGTTCATCACTGGCTGGTTGGAAAATTCAGCCTCACTTGGTTCATCACCGGCTGGTTGAAAAATTCAGCCTCACTGGGTTCATCACCGGCTGGTTTTGAAATTCAGCCTCAATGGGCTCATCACCGGGAGGTTGGAAAATTCAGCCTTACTGGGTTCATCACCGGCTGGTTGGAAAATTCAGCCTTTCTGGGTTCATCACCGGCTGGTTTTGAAATTCAGCCTCAATGGGTTCATCACCGGCTGGTTGGAAAATTCAGCCTCACTGGGTTCATCACCGGCTGGTTTTGAAATTCAGCCTCAATGGGTTCATCACCGAGAGATTGGAAAATTCAGCTTCACTGGGTTCATCACCGGGAGGATGGAAAATTCAGCCTTACTGGGTTCGTCACCGGCTGGTTTTGAAATTCAGCTTCACTGGGTTCATCACCGGGTGGTTGGAAAATTCAGCTTCACTGGGTTCACCACAGGCTGGTTGGAAAATTTATCCTCAATGGGTTCATCACCGGGAGGTTGGAAAATTACAGCTTCACGGGGTTCATCACCGGGTGGTTGGAAAATTCAGCTTCATTGGGTTCACCACCGGGAAGTTGGAAAAGTCAGCTTCACTGGGTTCATCACCATCTGGTTGGAAAATTCAGCCTCACTGGGTTCATCAATGGGAGGTGGGAAAATTCAGCTTTACTGGGTTCATCACCATCTGGTTGGAAAATTCAGCCTTACTTGGTTCATCACCAGCTGGTTGAAAAATTCAGCCTCACTGGGTTCATCACCAGCTGGTTGGAAAATTCAGCCTTACTTGGTTCATCACCAGCTGGTTGAAAAATTCAGCCTCACTGAGTTCATCACCGGGAGGTTGGAAAATTCAGCCTTACTTGGTTCATCACCAGCTGGTTGAAAAATTCAGCCTCACTGAGTTCATCACCGGTTGGTTGGAAAATTCAGCTTCACTGGGTTCATCACCAGCTGGTTGAAAAATTCAGCCTCACTGGGTTCATCACGGGCTGGTTTTGAAATTCAGCCTCAATGGGTTCATCACCGGGAGGTTGGAAAATTCAGCTTCACTGGGTTTATCACCGGCTGGTTGGAAAATTCAGCCTCACTGGGTTCATCACCAGCTGGTTGGAAAATTCAGCTTCACTGGGTTCATCACTGGGAGGTTGGAAAATTCAGCTTCACTGGGTTCATCACCGGGAGGTTGGAAAATTCAGCTTCACTGGGTTCATCACCGGCTGGTTGGAAAATTCAGCCTCACTTGGTTCATCACCGGCTGGTTGGAAAATTCAGCTTCACTGGGTTCATCACCGGGAGGTTGGAAAATTCAGCTTCACTGGGTTCATTACCGGCTGGTTGGAAAATTCAGCTTCACTGGGTTCATCACCGGCTGGTTGGAAAATTCAATCTCACTGGCTTCATCACCGGCTGGTTGGAAAATTCAGCCTCACTGGGTTCATCACCGGGAGGTGGGAAAATTCAGCTTTGCTGGGTTCATCACCAGCTGATTGGAAAATTCAGCCTCACTGGGTTCATCACTGGCTGGTTGGAAAATTCAGCCTCACTTGGTTCATCACCGGCTGGTTGAAAAATTCAGCCTCACTGGGTTCATCACCGGCTGGTTTTGAAATTCAGCCTCAATGGGCTCATCACCGGGAGGTTGGAAAATTCAGCCTTACTGGGTTCATCACCGGCTGGTTGGAAAATTCAGCCTTTCTGGGTTCGTCACCGGCTGGTTTTTAAATTCAGCCTCAATGGATTCATCACCGGCTGGTTGGAAAATTCAGCGTCACTGGGTTCATCACCAGCTAGTTGGAAAATTCAGCCTTTCTGGGTTCATCACCGGCTGGTTTTGAAATTCAGCCTCAATGGGTTCATCACCGGCTGGTTGGAAAATTCACCCTCACTGGGTTCATCACCGGGAGGTTGAAAAATTCAGCATCACTGGGTTCATCACCGGCTGGTTGGAAAATTCAGCCTCACTGGGTTCATCACCGGCTGGTTGGAAAATTCAGCCTCACTTGGTTCATCACCGGCTGGTTGAAAAATTCAGCTTCACTGGGTTCATCACCGGCTGGTTGAAAAATTCAGCCTCACTGGGTTCATCACCGGGTGGTTGGAAAATTCAGCTTCACTGGGTTCATCACCGGGAGGTTGAAAAATTCAGCCTCACTGGGTTCATCACCGGCTGGTTGGAAAATTCAGCCTCACTGGGTTCATCACCGGCTGGTTGAAAAATTCAGCCTCACTGGGTTCATCACCGGCTGGTTTTGAAATTCAGCCTCAATGGGTTCATCACCGAGAGATTGGAAAATTCAGCTTCACTGGGTTCATCACCGGGAGGATGGAAAATTCAGCCTTACTGGGTTCGTCACCGGCTGGTTTTGAAATTCAGCTTCACTGGGTTCATCACCGGGTGGTTGGAAAATTCAGCTTCACTGGGTTCACCACAGGCTGGTTGGAAAATTTAGCCTCAATGGGTTCATCACCGGGAGGTTGGAAAATTACAGCTTCACGGGGTTCATCACCGGGTGGTTGGAAAATTCAGCTTCATTGGGTTCACCACCGGGAAGTTGGAAAAGTCAGCTTCACTGGGTTCATCACCATCTGGTTGGAAAATTCAGCCTCACTGGGTTCATCAACGGGAGGTGGGAAAATTCAGCTTTACTGGGTTCATCACCATCTGGTTGGAAAATTCAGCCTTACTTGGTTCATCACCAGCTGGTTGAAAAATTCAGCCTCACTGAGTTCATCACCGGTTGGTTGGAAAATTCAGCTTCACTGGGTTCATCACCAGCTGGTTGGAAAATTCAGCCTTACTTGGTTCATCACCAGCTGGTTGAAAAATTCAGCCTCACTGAGTTCATCACCGGGAGGTTGGAAAATTCAGCCTTACTTGGTTCATCACCAGCTGGTTGAAAAATTCAGCCTCACTGAGTTCATCACCGGTTGGTTGGAAAATTCAGCTTCACTGGGTTCATCACCAGCTGGTTGGAAAATTCAGCCTTACTGGGTTCATCACCAGCTGGTTGGAAAATTCAGCCTTACTGGGTTCATCACCAGCTGGTTGAAAAATTCAGCCTCACTGGGTTCATCACCGGCTGGTTTTGAAATTCAGCCTCAATGGGTTCATCACCGGGAGGTTGGAAAATTCAGCTTCACTGGGTTCATCACCGGGAGGTTGGAAAATTCAGCTTCACTGGGTTCATCACCGGCTGGTTGGAAAATTCAGCCTCACTGGGTTCATCACCAGCTGGTTGGAAAATTCAGCTTCACTGGGTTCATCACTGGGAGGTTGGAAAATTCAGCTTCACTGGGTTCATCCCCGGCTGGTTGGAAAATTCAGCCTCACTTGGTTCATCACCGGCTGGTTGGAAAATTCAGCTTCACTGGGTTCATCACCGGGAGGTTGGAAAATTCAGCTTCACTGGGTTCATCACCGGCTGGTTGGAAAATTCAATCTCACTGGCTTCATCACCGGCTGGTTGGAAAATTCAGCCTCACTGGGTTCATCACCGGGAGGTGGGAAAATTCAGCTTTGCTGGGTTCATCACCAGCTGATTGGAAAATTCAGCCTCACTGGGTTCATCACTGGCTGGTTGGAAAATTCAGCCTCACTTGGTTCATCACCGGCTGGTTGAAAAACTCAGCCTCACTGGGTTCATCACCGGCTGGTTTTGAAATTCAGCCTCAATGGGCTCATCACCGGGAGGTTGGAAAATTCAGCCTTACTGGGTTCATCACCGGCTGGTTGGAAAATTCAGCCTTTCTGGGTTCGTCACCGGCTGGTTTTTAAATTCAGCCTCAATGGATTCATCACCGGCTGGTTGGAAAATTCAGCGTCACTGGGTTCATCACCAGCTAGTTGGAAAATTCAGCCTTTCTGGGTTCATCACCGGCTGGTTTTGAAATTCAGCCTCAATGGGTTCATCACCGGGAGGTTGGAAAATTCAGCTTCACTGGGTTCATCACCGGGAGGTTGGAAAATTCAGCTTCACGGGGTTCATCACCAGCTGGTTGGAAAAATCAGCTTCACTATTTCCTCACCGGCTGGTTGGAAAATTCAGCCTTATTGGGTTCATCAGCGGCTGGTTTTAAAATTCAGCTTCACTGGGTTGATCACCAGCTGGTTGGAAAACTCAGCCTTACTGGGTTCATCACCGGCTGGTTGGAAAACTCAGCCTCAATGGGTTCATCACCGGCTGGTTGGAAAATTTAGCCTCAATGGGTTCATCACCGGGAGGTTGGAAAATTCAGCTTCACGGGGTTCATCACCAGCTGGTTGGAAAATTCAGCTTCACTGGGTTCATCACCAGCTGGTTGGAAAATTCAGCCTTACTGGGTTCATCACAGGCTGGTTGGAAAATTCAGCTTCACTATTTCATCACCGGCTGGTTGGAAAATTCAGCCTTATTGGGTTCATCACCGGGAGGTTGGAAAATTCAGCTTCACGGGGTTCATCACCGGGTGGTTGGAAAATTCAGCCTCAATGGATTCATCACCGGCTGGTTGGAAAATTCAGCTTCACTTGATTCATCACCGGCTGGTTGGAAAATT
>NC_140966.1:111858809-111876809 GCF_056783735.1 Eptatretus burgeri | reverse complement strand
TTCATCACATGCTGGTGGTTGTATGTGAAGGTGCAGACAAGGCTGACCTGTGAGATCTCGAGGCATGGCAGACGTCCGATCTGCGCACCGGTGAAGCCGTACACGGAATTGGCGCTCACTTTGAGAGCCAACTGCCGACCGTCCAGGACGCTCCGTTTGAACGGGTCTGTCTCCTCTTTCAGTGCCCGCTTGGCCCTGGTTATGGAGACAGTCACGCATACGTCCCATCAATCATAGACAATGATAAAGAGTGCACGGTACAGGTCGTTACGTTCGGTGATAAAGCGACTGGAGCGATACGGAGAGCGAAACGTTCGACCGTGATGCTGAGATTGTGATTCTCGTGCCAGGTAAACCCGGATTGTTTGTGTCTCTGTCCGAGAGACATATTTACTCAGACTTCATTTTAACTTTGTTCTCAACATTACAATTGTACGTTTGCATCTTTTATGCCACTTTAGATTTGGGAAACAAGTCAAAATAAAGTGGGTGATTAAAGACCCATACTAGTTACAGAGCTCCGGGGCGTATCACAACTCGTGGAGAAGCGTTTCTACCCAAGAAACGACCCTGGAGGAGGTCACCGCCGGTACCCCGAGCGTATTGGGGAGTTACTTTACCCCCCCCCCCCCAATGTAAAGGCCCTGTCACACCTTGACGTTTTAGCCAGCGTATGGCAACGTATCAAAATTGATCTAAAACGCTGGCGTACGCTGAACTATTGTTTTTTTTTTCAGTTTTGGGCGTATTCATAACGAGTTGGACGTATGCATAACGTATTAGTAACGTACACGGAACGTTTCAATAACTTATACCAACGAATGCTTAGCGTGTTATCGGCGTTCACAACCTATGCCCAACGATGGTCTAACTTATGCATAGCGCGGCAGCGTATCGCCGGCGATCACGTGGCGTAGCCTATTAACAGGCTGCTGCTCAAGGATTCAAATCATAACCGCACTAGACATCGAAGTGTCAACATCACTGTCATGCCGAAGAAAGAAAAAAAACCCCCAAAAAAAACAAAAAACCATGGAGTCTGGAACACTGACGGGTTCCTCCTGTGAAGCCCATTTGTATATACCAATTCCCCGAAACGCTGCCAATACGCCATTATACGGTAGCTGTAAGTTAGAAACACATTCAGTAAGTTCTGTGGTCGTCCGGAAGACGTCAAATACATCTACATACGTCAATATGCGTTGGAGATACGTTACTCATAGGTTAAAAATTAAGTTTCGGGTACGCTAAACATTACCTCGACGTGTTTCGACTTACGAGTTACTTACAAGTAACGTGCCTCGACGTGTGTCAATGATCACATAACGTGCCTACAACTTATGGCCAGCGTATGCGGAACGTGCGAGTCATACGCTGGCATACGACGAAAATTTTTGAGCATGCTTAAAATTTGTCGATGAGCTCAGCGTACTACGAGGTATGCCAGCGTGCTTCAGCGTGCTCTTAACGTATACAAAACTTACCCATAACGTATTCGACGTGTGCCAGCATATTCGCCAAATTTTTCACATGTCGGCATACGCTGGCTAAAACGTCAAGGGGTGACAGGGCCTTGAAGGGCTGTGTTTGTCTCGTGTTAAAGGTCAAATTCTGTGTTGCCTGCTGTGTCTGTATGCACGAGCAAGCAGTCACGAACGATCTTCTGGAAACAAAGTCACGAATGATTGACCGGTCATATAGTCATGAACGATCATCCGACCACAAAGTCATGAACAATCAACCGGTCACAAAGTCATAAACAATCATCCGGTCGCATAGTTATGAACGATCGTCCGGTTGCATAGTCATGAATGATGGACCGGTTGCATAGTCATGAACGATCGTCCGGTCGCATAGTCATGAACGATCATCCGGTCGCACAGTCATGAACGATCGTCCGGTCACCAAGTCATGAACGATCGTCCGGTCGCATAGTCATGAACGAGGGACCGGTCGCAAAGTCATGAATGATCGTCCGGTCGCATAGTCATGAACGAGGGACCGGTCGCAAAGTCATGAACGGTCGTCCGGTAACCAAGTCATGAACGATCGTCCGGTCGCATAGTCATGAACGAGGGACCGGTCGCAAAGTCATGAATGATCGTCCGGTCGCATAGTCATGAACGATCGTACGAGCATAAAGTCATGAAGGATCATCCGAGCACAAAGTCATGAATGATGGACCGGTCACATAGTTATGAACAATCATCCGAGCACAAAGTCATGGATGATTGACCAGTCGCATAGTCATGAACGATCGTCCGGTCGCATAGTCATGAACGATCGTCCGAACACAAAGTCATGAACAATGGACCGGTCGCAAAGTCATGAAGGATCATCTGAGCACAAAGTCATGAATGATGGACCGGTCACATAGTTATGAACAATCATCCGAGCACAAAGTCATGAACAATGGACCGGTCGCAAAGTCATGAAGGATCATCCGAGCACAAAGTCATGAATGATGGACCGGTCACATAGTTATGAACAATCATCCGAGCACAAAGTCATGAACAATGGACCGGTCGCAAAGTCATGAAGGATCATCCGAGCACAAAGTCATGAATGATGGACCGGTCACATAGTTATGAACAATCATCCGAGCACAAAGTCATGGATGATTGACCGGTCGCATAGTCATGAACGATCGTCCGGTTGCATAGTCATGAACAATCGTCCGAACACAAAGTCATGAACAATGGACCGGTCGCAAAGTCATGAAGGATCATCTGAGCACAAAGTCATGGATGATTGACCGGTCGCATAGTAATGAACGATCGTCCGAGCATAAACTCATGAACGATCGACCGAGCACAAAGTCATGAAGGATCGTCCGAGCACAAAGTCACCAACTATCGGATAATAATCCAAGCACAAAGTCAGGAACAATCGTCTGAACACAGTCAGGAACGGTTATCCATAAACAGTCACGAAAGATCGCCCGAGCATGAAGTCGTGAACGATAAACTGGTCGCATAGTCACAAACTATTGACCGAGGGGAAGGTCACAGATGATGGCGCACACACTTTAGAAATTAAACCCGATTATGGAACAATTGGAGGCAAAAAGTGGAAGTCCACCATCTGCTAAAAGTCACACAGAATGTCACATGGCACTGACGTAACCCAAACGAACAACGAATAAAGAGCTGACCGATAGAGTGATGGCGAGCATTACCTCTGACGAGCCATGAGCAGGTTTTCTAGGATCTCTGGAAGAAGACCCTTATGTCGAGAGGCCTTCACAAAGAGGCTTGAAGATGGCGTGCTGATAAATTCTTCTTCTTTAATGCTGCAGCACACAGTACACCACACGGAAAATGGTGCAGCACGATGGGCAGCTTCATGTGGAACACAACTGGTAAAGATTTCTTTGTCCGCCAGAGGATTACGACAAAGAGAGATAATGAGCACGTATGGAAGGCTCACAAACAATGGAATTGTGGGAAAGAGGACGAACATAAAGAAGGTCATTGAGAGCAAGGGCCCAATGTAGGTTAACTGAGGTCAGGTGTATAATAAATCATAAAAACTTACCTGTACTTGTTTATATGATCTCTCTGAATGAGAGTCGTGTAACACAGGTTATGTGCGATCATGATAGATGGGTACAACGAGGAAAAGTCCAGCGTGGCAATTGGCAAATCGTAGTACCTGCAACCCCCCAAAAAGATCAAACAATAGGGCGCACACACAACATACTACACGTGACACACCACGCTCACCAACACACCACACACACAACAGAGTCATTGGTTGCATGACACGCCCAGCCGGATGGCAAATCCATCGTGTCCACAGGTATCACGTACCCCTTGATGGGCTCGATAACGATGGCTCCTTGATAATCCTCACCACTCTCGGCCTTCACCACCGGCATCACGAGGTCATGCTTCATCGCCTGGCACAACACAGCAACCACAATCACCATAAACGACGGTCACAGGCACCTTCGTCTCGCCGACGTGGATTCCGGCCGAGCCGGGGGTGTCCGTATGTGACGGGGCGCATCACGCGGTGCACCTCGATGAGCCGATCCATTCAGGCCTGATGCATTGTGGTTCATGTTATCTCTTGCACATGACTTTCATTGATTCGTACCACATGGCTCTCCTTGACTTGGCGATAATTTAATTTAAAAAAAATTAAATTAAATATACATATCGTGTTGATGATAAAAGTGCAGTCACAATATATACTATAAGAGAGCCGTGTGTGTGTGTGTATGTGGCCATTTTTCTCGGAGATGGCTGAACGGATCTTCATCAATCTTTCAGGGGTTCGTTAGTGAGTGCCAGGGAGTGTTTCAGACAAAAAAAAATTGAAATATTTGAAAAACAAAAAAGGTGAATATTTTTGGGATTTAAATAAATAAACAAACAAACAAACAAATAAATCACTATCGTGCCAAAGCCGTTTTGATTAATGAGAGTTGTATTCAAGTACACATATGCATGAATAAAATAAAAAAAACAATTACCAGACATTTAAATCCAAATAAACCTCTTCCAAGTTGCTGGTACATCCTTCTTCTCCCTGAACGGAACAATGTGTATAGATCGGGGGCAAACTTAACCCAGAAGCATCAACGGGACATTAACGAGCATCCATTCGATGAGCATTATCAAGTTCCACTTCTAAGTTAACACTTTTACAATATGCCTCTTAACCGATAAATCTACAAGGTGTTTACAAAGTCCCGTTACCCCTTCGCAGAACCTGATAAATGAGTATAATGAACACACTTGAGGAATTAATGTAAACTATAAATACACTAAACTTTTATTTTCATTAAAAAAAATTGACCGGGTAACACCAGCTATCCCTGCTAGTCACAAATAAAGCCTTCTTCAACTTTCAAATAACTTCTGAAAGCATATGGTATGGAAAAAAACCCCCAAAAAAACAGTGAAAATGAAATCACAATTAAAAGTTCAGAATATAATACAATCACAATTGGGCCGATGAAAGAGGGTTTTTAAATACTCGTCACGTGACGGGCCTAAGCTGCCCACAACTGACAAAATATTGGAGACTTTATATGGAAGGTTCAAGCAATCACTTTCTCAGTGGGGAGAAAAATGTAATTTACAAAATCATTGTAAACTAGAGGGGGAGCACTCGGGAGAGTGCAAAACCTCCGCCGCCAATACTGCTGGGTCACTCAACTGAACCTTATATCTTATTCATTGAATATGTCAACAGTGCTGACAGAGTTATAGTTCTTTTCTCCAACATTTTTTTTTTGGGGGGGGGGGGTAGGAAATCACTTAAAACATGTAGAAATGCAAAAAAAAAAAATTTCTCTAACAATTTTTTTGGGGGGGGGGTAACAATTTTTTTTGGGGGGGTTGGAAATCACTTAAAACATGTAGAAATGCAAAAAAAAAAATTTTCTCTAAATTTATTTGGGGGGGGGGGTAAGAAATCACTTAAAACATGTAGAAATGCAAAAAAAAAAAAAAAAAAGATTTTGTCTAACAATTTTTTTGGGGGGAACAATTTTTGGGGGTTGGAAATCACTTAAAACGTGTAGAAATGCAAAAGAAATTTTTTGGGGGGGGTAACAATTTTCTTGGGGGGGTAACAATTTTTTGGGGGGGGGGGGTTGGAAATCACTTAAAACATGTAGAAATGCAAAAAAAAAAATTTTTTTTTTCTCTAACAATTTTTTTTGGGGGGGGGACCAAGTCCAAAATTTAATGGCATGATCCTTGGACCATACCTAACCCCCCCCCCACCAAGTTTCGACGAGGAGTTTTTCCGTAATGCTGTTAACAAACAAACAAACAAACAAACAAACAGAAAGGGGTGAAAACGGTAACCTCCATCCATCTTCGAAGATGGTGGAGGTTAACGAGAAGGGCACTCGGTAGAGCGCATACCTCCGCCACGCAATGCCTGATCCACGAGAACATATCGGGACCGATACACGTTTGAAATATCATGCGATACAGTAGTATATCGTTTTTGGCTCTATCTCTCAATGGTGAAGAATCACTGAAAAAAAATTAAATAAATCTCATATCCAGATCCGGATTCGGATCTTCACCAAAATCGAATCATTTCGTCATTTCGTCCTTGTCACACACCCAACCTGCCTACCAGACCAAATTTCATCCGGATCAGTCCACAACTTTTTGAGATATCCTGCAGACAAACAAACAGAAAGGGGTGAAAACATAACCTCCTTCCACCTTCGGCGGCGGAGGTAACTCGAGAGTCCATTGAACATGTTACCCCACACAGTGTTCAAGAATATATTTCAAATGAAAAAAACAAACAAAAATTTTTTTTAAAGGTCATTAAAAAGATTCTGCAAGTTTACTCCCGTTGATGCAGCGTCTTAGCCACCACCTTATTGAACAGGTCACATTAGCTCTTCGTGCCGGTTTTTTGTGACCTTTATAACATCCTTGAAAGCTAAGTTTCCTGTTTGGAATTTATTTTCCATTTTGTTTCATTGCCAGGCAGGCAAACAGAGTTAAAAAAAAGAAAAAGTTATCTCACCGCTCTCTGCGCATGTGCGATCAGAACGAATTCAGGGCCAAAGAACTGCTAAACCACAGGTTCGTATTCCGATTCGTGTTCAAAATATAATATTCAATTGAAATCAAGTTGTTCCTCAATCGTAAACTGATGTGTTAGACAGACGGACGGACAGAGAGACACAGACAGACATGAACCTATTGCTTTACCCAGCTTTTCACATCACGTGCACGGGAAAATGATGAACACACACTAAACAGAGGCAACGGTGATGAGGTTTGTGTGGTCTACAGGTATCGTTCCCAAATGAGGGGTCGGACAAATGCTCGATCGAACCTCATGCACCGGTAATAGCAACTCGATCACGTCGTCCATTGTAAACGATCAACACCACAACCACAAATGCTCGCACGCCCCGTCACCAACAAAACAAGAACAGTGCCACGCCGCCGCAAGTCAGGCCCACCTGTCGAAGCAGCTGTGAGACGACCTTGATCTGCTGTCCACGGTACAGCAGGTAGCTGAGGGGTACGCCCGTGACTCGTGCCATTTCCATGTAATTGATCACGCACATGAGCTTCTCGAGCAGCCTCAAAGGCAGGAATGCATCCTTCAGGCAGTAAACGGCAAGACGGCGACGAGTCTGCTCGGTCCCGTTCTACGTAGAAGAAAACGCACGCGGACACGGCACCTTCAGCCCTCATGATCGCCGAGACCCGTTCCGTGGAAACGGAATCCCTGATCCAAAGGCAAAGCTGCCGATCGTCACGCCGTCCGTAAACCCGCGATCAAAAGACCTGTAAATCGGTGATGATCGAGTGCTGCACATCTTCCTTCTGCTCCTGCAGGAAGTGGAAGCTCACGGCATTCAACGTGTAGGAGCGCAGCTTGTAGTCTCGTAGTAGCACCTGAAACACAGGGTAATGTATTCCACGGTGGACGGTTCAACTGCGAGACAATCATCACATTACAACATGAAGGCTTCGTGCCCATCAGGTCTGCCTATTCTACTTGTTTGGCGGAGTAATCTGAGAACTTGCCTCGTGGAACGGCGAGCCCACGATGAATCTCAGGCCCCACATTAGTTTGATTCGTGTCACACTGACATTGCATTTAGCAGGTCTGACCTGATTCAACTTTAAAGGGCCACGTGATTAAATCTTTACAAGTGATTACATTTCTAAAGATTTTTCTGTTTTTGGAGGATCTAAGGCTCGCAGTGGAGCTGCGATACACACATCTCACACACGTGGACAAACAGACGAATACACGAGACAACACAAGACTGTTGGACAGACAAAACACAGCCACTGAGCTTGGGGGAAGTGCCATCACTTCCCACGGCACTCTGGGTACCAACAATGTCACAACAATGCCGTAGCCTTTCTCACCGCACTCAGCAGGGCATTACCTCCTTCCCACGGATGCCAACCGATGGGCATTGTCCATGCTCGATCATTTTCCATGCTCAGTGTCAAGCAAGGAAGCAGCACGTACAATTTTTAAAGTCTTCGTTACGTCTCGGCTGGGATTTGAACCGCCGTCCTCCCAGAATCAGAGCAGACCTTCTAACCATTGCGCCACCAAACCCGGTAATAAAGTCTGAATTCAAAGTAACCATCAAGTCTCATGTTTAAGGACTGAAATCTAAAAGATGAGAGTCCCACGTCCCATGTAGTCGTCCGCAGCTCCAGTCAAGTGTGGAGTTGCGTGAAATCGAACTCAGGTTGTACAGGCCTGTGTTCATGTACAAAGATCTGTCCGTGCTTGGGACATTCAAAGTTGACATGAAGGGGTTGACCACCGTGCGAAACCCACAAACCACGATCGCCGGCCACTCGATGGAGGTTCCTCCGTCACAAGGAAACGGTTCCCAAAACCCGATCGATTCGGCGTCCACATATAATGTTACGGTTAATGGCCGAATGCGATTTCTCGCTCATGTCGGGAATCCTGTCAACTCCTCCCCTCGTTTTCTCATCATGGTGTCAGCATTTCGATCTTCGTCACACAAGTATGAGCCACAGAAGCGGAACGGACAGGTGGCGAACAGGGATATCAAAAGTCAGCACTTGAGGGACTGGAGATGTCTCACCTGACAAAAACAAACACCAAAATACCGAACGTGGACCCCACCTGCAGCAGGTCAAAGGTGACTCTGCCCTCAATGTTGACAATCTTATTGTCACGCCGACCCATCTGCCGTGACTGGAACGAGGAGTCGCGGATGACTGAGCGCATCGCTGGAATGCGACCCAGGTAAGGGAACGTCGTTACCTACTTGTACCGCACAGACACACGGAAGGAAATCAGCCGCGGCTCGACACGCTTACGGCTTATCGATGACAAAACGAACAGAAATCACCGACTTGCGGGCCCACCTTCAATGCGTCAGCCCTGTTCAGCAGATAGGGTAGGTCAAAGTTTTGGATGTTGTATCCCGTCAGAATATCCGGATCGACTATCCGAAGGAACTCGGACCATGCCTGCCACGCAAGAAAACCGGAAGGGTTGTCCTCGGATGTAGGGAAACCAAACATGGCATGGTGTCGCAAGTCATTCTCCCTGGCATGAGGCCAGTGACAAAAGCAGTTACTTCAGTGTGAAAATGTAAACTGAATCATCGCTTTAAATAAGTACCTCGTTCACCTTCTCACAGAGCTGGTACTGCTTTACAACAACAACAACAACAACAACAACAACAACAAAATGCTCCTCTCCTTAGGTGTGGTGAAGTCAAATACACATCTCATTCAACTTTAAAACAAATATTGCAAGAACAAGATCAGATCAACAGGTGATCAAAGTGGAGCAATGAGGAAAAGTAGGCATGAGAGGTGTTAAATGAGGATGCAACGAAAGGTGACCACATCAGGCCAGGCAGGTATGCAAACTCGTCTCCGAGCGGTCCAGCCTGGGTTAAAATCTCGGCCCGACTATAAACTGTCATGCCGGTGTTTCACAGGCAGGGCGATTCATAAATGCATGTGCCGTCCCTTGGACGGACGTGTAAACTGGTGTCCTGTCCCCTTTGTGGATGATAAAGATCGCACAGTGTCCTTTATGAAGAGTAGGCGAGCTCTCGCCGACACCCTGAACAAATTACAATTTCCTGCCTTAACCTCCAGGTATTGCATCAGCGGCATCGCTGCACCCTTGGCCAATGATGCTACCAGCAGACGTGAGCCGCATTGCAAAGGAGAGGAAGAAGGTGACCACATCAACTGTAACTGGAGGACCTTGCGGTATCTCGCGATGAAATGAGTGCCATGCATCCTCAAAATGCTCCACCTTTAGGAGGTCATCCTCGTGCTGGAAACTGTACACGTCGCAGCCCACGATCGTGGCGCAGGTATTCAGGGTAAACACGGTTCGGAGGAAGGGGTCTTTGTCTCCCTGACGAAGAACCATTGCAGCGATCTGGATCACTGCATCTCGCTCGGCCTCGGGGAAAATCCCTGCAGGGTGGGAAACACAAACCAATAACGCGTGCTGTCTCTCGAGGAGCCCGTCACCGGAAGAACCTCCATTCAGGAGTTCGAGAGCAGGACATTCCAACACAGATAAGTGAAATATTTGGGGGAATTGTGCCTTTGATGATACAAGCATGACCTTTGGTACACTGTTAGATCATGCCCTCAGGAAGATATTTAGATATAGGGCCATCGCCCAATTGTCCTGTGGCCAAAATGGCGGCCATTTTACAAAATGGCCGCCACCGGTTGTTATTTTACCAGTTTCTTAGGTTCTAGACCAGCTGGGATATTGATTCTGGTGGCTAATCGTACATTTTCAAGGATGAGGAATGCAGTGGTACTATTTATAACATGCTAGCAACTTCCAAACTACATATATCTAGCATTCAGGGAATTAAATAATAGTAAACCCATCAAATGTTAGCGGAGTTATGCACATTTTCCGGAATTTCAGAATCAGCCCATGAGTTGTGTGCTGACCTCATAATTATGTTTATGTATATTCATATATTTCGCTGCATATTCACACAGAACATCATAATAACGTCACAATGATAATCTATGTTGTTAGTACAGCTTTTGTGTACACCTAGTAACAACGCCTAATCTGCATGTATATCTGTATGCTTTCAGTTGACCTGGACTGTGACTGTGGTGGCAGCCAACATATTTTCCTGGAGATTTCAGCTTATGGTAGAGTGGTGGTGGTTTAACTAGTACATACTGTTCTCATATTATAACTAGTAGATACTGTTCTAAAGTAGCATCGTGCAGAGAGACAATGGCCAAACTATACAAGGTGGTGGACCCTGATGAGCCTAGCTCATCAGGTAAACAGTTCCCGACCACAGACTGGAACAAATGTGTTCTGTGTCAGGAAGACACAGATGGGATGCTGACATGTCCATGTAATTCAGCACGTGGCACAGATGGGGCAGGATACAGGACCATAGCTGAGCATCTTGTAGCATTCGACAAGATCAGTCGCCTGCCAAGAACATTAAAACTGTCACAACTGGATGAGGGTCAGGGCATCGAGGCGGCATTCCGGGTTCACAAAGCCAAATGGCATGACTCCTGCAGACTACAGTATAACAAAACAAAACTTCAGAAGGCTGAAAAGAGGAAAACACACCACGATGATGACCCAGAAACCCACAAGTTCACCGTCAGAGCATTGAACGTGAAACTCATTCAACAGAGACATGCTTCTTCTGTGGCAAATGTGCAAGAGATGCTTTGCGTAATGCATCAACATTCGAACTTGACATTCGTGTGAGGCAGTGTGCCCTCAAACTACAGGACAAACACCTCCTATCCAAACTCAGTGTTGGAGATCTCATTGCCCAAGAGGCTAAGTACCATGCTAAGTGTCTTGCCTCTCTGTTCAATAAAGCGAGGGACACAAAGGCACAAGAATCTAATGTAGACACTGTTAACCATGGAATTGCATTCGCTGGACTTGTTGCCAATATTGAGGAAGTGCGCATGGACAATATGGTTGCACCAATGTTCAAGCTAACAGACTTGGTGAATCTGTACAGTACCAGGCTGGAACAACTGGGGACACACGTGACGGGGCGTGTACACTCCACCAAACTCAAGAACAGAATACTGGGTTACTTCCCAGACATGGACGCTCACAAGCAAGGTCGTGATGTGGTGCTCGTGTGCAATGAGGATGTTGGTGCTGCATTAGGGAAAGCATGTGAGCACGATGCTGACAATGATGCAGTTCATGTAGCCAGAGCTGCTAACATAGTGAGGAGAGACATGTTCAAGATGAAGCAATAATTCAGTGGTTCATTTGATGCCCACTGCGAGGCGGAGTCAGTGCCAGTATCACTCTTTGGCACTAGTTTCCATGGTGTTATATGGCACAAACATCACAACCCAGTCCAGCTCTGCGTTTTTCCCTCAACCAGCCCTCACCCTCTCACAGCTACTCATGTCCAACAGTTTGGTACGCCAGAGGGGCATAGCCACCACAAGTAGGCCGACTACTAGGCACAGCCAAGACTGGGAGACACCATTACCCATCTACCTGGACATCATGATACGACCTTTGATGACGTCACTAGAGCCTTCTGTGCCTTGGCTGCCACCCCAGACACCATGGACAACTGGATGGAGTCTCTGGAGCGATTCGTGGTATTGCTCTATGACCGCACTGGCAGCCTGGAATCAGTCAATCAGGCACGCAATCAGCAGTTCACCCAGAAAGGTAGAGACATTGAACGACTCCCTCCAACACAAGCAGCACTGATTCAGCACACAAAGAGGGCTGCCCCCAAAGCTGGTCACTGCTGGGGACAGATGATGGTTGCAGTCCCGGAACTCCCATCCCCAGGTGACTGGGGGTGGAAGAAGGAGGACACAGGTGGATGGGAAGTTCACTGGACCACAGTGCCAGAAGCGACCCAGGCCTGTCGATAACTCATACGCTGTGGATGCAAAAAGGGGTGCAGAGGACGGTGCAAATGTGTCAAGGCAGCACTTCAGTGCACTGCCCTTTGCCACTGCGGTGGACTGTGTTCTCGAAACTAACATTACATTTCATCGAAAACCTGTAATATTACCATTGAAGGCCTTACCTGGTTAATAATGGAAGGACTGTCGTAGACTTGCCCTCCAAATATAACAAAGGAAACATTGCGAAGACTGCATTGTTCTCTCATGAATATGTCACAGTTTCAAAACATGTACATGTATAACTCCACCAATATTAAATGCGTTTATAATTTTACTGTTATTTATTTCCCTGAAAGCTCGATATATGTAGTTAGGCAGTTGTTAGAGTAGTTATAGCATGTTGTAAATAGTACCACTGGATTCCTCATCCTTGAAAATGTACGATTAGCCACCAGAATCAATATCCTAGGTAGTCTAGAACCTGAGAAACTGGGAAAATAACAACCGGTGGTGGCCATTTTCGAAAATGGCCGCCATTTTGGCCACAGGACAATTCTGCGATGGCCCTGCAGCTAAATATCTTCCTTAGGTCATGCTGTAACAGTGTGCCAAAGCTCATGCTTGTATCCTCAAAGGCACAATCCGTTCCCATATCTGCCGGACTAAATGTGGGATTATTCAAGCTCAAAGAAAATCGTAACAACGGTAACAATGGCCTACACATCGATTTGTATGCACGATCCAGGAACTTTTCGATTCCTGGTTGTATCGAATGATTGGTTGCATTTTGCAAAGATGATTGAAATCAGAACCTGGCCATTAATTGAAACATCGAAAATATAATTGAGGTTTCCCTCAACACATTGCCAACACTTGGATGTTCCTTCAAGACACCTCCATACCTGATCAGGAGACAAAGCCTTTGAACAGCCGCAGACTCTAAGGTTGAAGAGAACGAGTCACCGCAGCACAGCGATTCCATCTTCGACCAACAAGCGAGCGCACAGACACGGCTGGTACAAATCCTTAATGTCCAAAATGGACAACGTGACGCAGCTGGCTCTCCACGTTGAAGCACGTTCGATCGTTCTGAACCGGAACGTGTGGGACGCCATGCAAGATAACTCACTGCATTTGGTATCGATGACGAAACCAAGGTACGAGTTTGTTATTCAGCATCAGGATTGCTATTGGATTCCTCATCAGCAACGCCAACGACACGATTGCAATCTGCGACAAATTTAGACTTGGGGTGGAAAAAATACAAACTCCAAACTTTTTTTTACAACTCTTCTCATGATCGGCGTTTCCTCAGGATGGAACGGTCCTCAATAAGAAGCTACGATTCTACGAGGAAGCACACACAATGAGAGACGAACTGACCTTTCCTGCCGGCACACTCAATGTCAAAGCTGAGAACCCTCAGAGGGGCGATTCTCTGCCACTCGCCATCCACGCAGTGGCTCACAAACGATGTGTAGGCCACGTCCACCTCGATTTGTGAGAGTGAGACCTGCGTACGCACACACAGACAGTCGTACAAACGTGTCAATGCTCCTGTTTGTTTGTTTTCGTACAAAGTTTCCAAACATGTTTTGCACTTCGGGTTCCTGACACTTGGATTATGGTTAAGAAACAGTTCTGTTGCTCAAAGTTACATTTGAGAAATTATTAAAATTAGCGGGCACAACCCTCCGCCAAAGCAAGATGTTTTGTAATACGGGCTACCACCAAAGGTGGCACTATTTCGACTACATCTACATCTACAGTCAAACCTGTGTTTGTGACCACCTTTACCGAGTAATCACCAATATTTATGTACAACTAAATTGGCCACCAGTCTACCAGGCATCATTCATCATTATACTGCGACTAGTACTACTATTACTACGACTAATATAGATATCACTAAATTCTCTCGAACTACTACTACTACTACTACTAGTACTACTACTACTACTACTACTGCTACTGCCACTGCCAGTGACAATGACATTTACTCAACATGGAGTCTGGAACACTGACGGGTTCCTCTTGTGAAGCCCATTTGTATATACCAATTCCCCTAAACGCTGCCGATACACCATTATACGGTAGCTGTAAGTTAGAAACACGTTCAGTAAGTTCTGTGGTCGTCCGGAAGACGTCAATCAAATTCGTCTACATACGACAATGTGCGTTTGAGATACGTTACACATAGGTTCAACGCACGCTACTCATAGGTTCAAAGCACGTTACTCGTAGGTTAAAAATAAAGTTTCGGGAATGCGAAACATTACCTCGACGTGTTTCGACTTATGAGTAACTTACAAGTAACGTGTGGCCGACGTGTGTAAACGATTGCGGAGCGTGCTGACAACTTATGCCAATGTATGCGGAACTTGTGAGCCATACGTCGAGTACGTCGTAAAATTTTCAGCATGCTTGAAATTTCACGACGTACTAAACATACCACGTAATATACCAGCGTACTTCATTGTTTTTCAGCGTGCTCCTAAGGTATACACAACTTACCCATACCGTATTCGACGTGTCCCAGCGTTTTAGACACATTTTTCATAGGTCGACACACGCTGGCTAAATCGTCAAGGTGTGACTGCGATGTTGACACTTCCAATTTTCAGGCGGTTATGATTTAAATCTGCGTGCGGCAGGTTTTTAACAGAGAACGCCACGAGTTCGTCGGCGATTCGTGCAGCGCACTACGACTAAGTTAAACTATCGTTGGGCATAGGTTGTGAACGCCGACAACAGGCTAAGCATTCATTGGTATAAGTTATCTTTAACACAACGAAACGTTCTGTGCATGTTACTAATATGTTATGCATACGACCAACACGTTATGAATACGACCAAAACTTTAAAAAAAAAACCTCAAAACTTCAGCGTACGCCAACGTTTTACGTGCATTTTTATACGTTGCCATTCCTGGCTAAAACGTCAAGGTGTGACTGGGCCTTTACCCCGACGCTCGCGGATTTTACCCCGACGCCCACGGATTTTACCTCGACGCCCGTGGATTTTACCCCGACGCTCGCGGATTTTACCCCGACGCTCGCGGATTTTACCCCGACGCCCGCGGATTTTACCCCGACGCTCGCGGATTTTACCCCGACGCCCGTGGATTTTACCCCGACGCCCGCGGATTTTACCCCGACGCCCGCGGATTTTACCCCGACGCCCGTGGATTTTACCCCGACGCTCGCGGATTTTACCCCGACGCTCGCGGATTTTACCCCGACGCTCGCGGATTTTACCCCCGACGCCCGCGGATTTTACCCCCGACGCCCGCGGATTTTACCCCCGACGCCCGTGGATTTTACCCCCGACGCTCGCGGATTTTACCCCGACGCTCGCGGATTTTACCCCGACGCTCGCGGATTTGACCCCGACGCTCGCGGATTTTACCCCGACGCTCGCGGATTTTACCCCGACGCTCGCGGATTTTACCCCGACGCTCGCGGATTTTACCCCGACGCTCGCGGATTTTACCCCGACGCTCGCGGATTTTACCCCAACACTTGTGGATTTTCGTCTATTTCCAGAGCATTTTCTTGAAATTTTCCCTGACATTCGTGGGTTGGGAAATCCCCGGAACCTATCCCCCCATTTCCCATTGAAACAATGCCCCCACATTCGCGGTTTCAACATTCGCAGGGTTTTCCCAGAACATCTCCGGTGTATGAATGAATGTTGGGGTCCTGGTGTATATTTTAAAAAGAAATGTGTCTGTCTGTCTGTCTGTCTGTTTGTCTGTCTGTCATGCTATAACTTGAGAACAGATTAACAGATTTCAATTAAACCAACAACGGTGGATTCATGGATCTCCCAGGAAGTTTGTGATGCAAAGAAAAGGAAGGCAGGTTTGTATCTGGGTACAACATGGGCACATGTGGAGAAACTGCAAACGCCAACTTGTGACACTGGCTATCCCTGCACAAAGGGCAGGATCTCACAAAAATGCGGTTTTGTTCTTGCCCCATAGATTAGCCACCGAGGAAACAAAAACGCCAAACTGGAAGGAGTGCACAAGATACAAGGAATCAGAGAGCACGCAGAGACGAGGAGAGTTTGTTTCCTGGAATGGCCCTGATACGTACCCCATACCTGATACGTACCCCAGATAGTTTGATCAAAAGAAGGAGAGGGGGAGGGGGAGGGTCGATTTTTTAAATTTTTTTTACATTTTGATCTTCCTTTTGGTGTTTTTTGTCGGATGTTCCAAAAAGACGTGGATAACTTTGGTTGTTAATATATTTACTATCACAAACGATACAATGATATCCTTTGTTTTATATGATACAGGAACTTATAATGTTTTATTATCTTCAGGTCTGGTGATTTAATGTAAAAGAAAATGGTGACTCGACCGGAGAAAGCTCAGTGCGTGGAATGGTTCGTCGAGACGAGATCCGACACGCAGGTTCAGCGTAATTTTCGTACAAGTTATGGAAGGAATCCGCCATCGTGGACTAGTGTCGGAGAGTGGTACAAGAGGTTTAAGGAGACTGGAAGTTGTGAGAAACAGAAAAGTACCGGTCGACCAAGCACAGGTGCAGCAGACGTTGAACGAGTGCGTGAATCATTTCAACAAAGTCCCAGAAAATCTATTTGACGCACATACAGAGAACTCGGACGACCAACTACGACTGTACACAGCATTTTGTATAAAAGACTGAAGCTTCATGCCTATAAGGTGCAGATTCTTCAGGGACGCGAACCGAATGACGGATCCAAACACAAGGTGTTTGCTTTGGAAATGTTCAGTCGCATAGAGGATGATGAAGATTACCTGGAAAAGGTCATGTTCACAGACGAAGCTTGCTTTCGTGTATCGGGAAAGGTCAACCGGCACAATGTGAGGATCTGGGGCTCTGAAAACCCCCCACATGGTCATTGAACACGATGCGACAGTCCAAAGGTGAATGTGTGGTGTGGATTTCTCAATGACCTCTTGATGGGTCTGACTTTCTTTGTGGAGGATAACATGTTGAAAGGATTCACCTTCCCACAAAATGAAGACCTGCAACCCGGTATCATTTTTCAACAGGACGACGCTCCCCCTCATTGGGCCTTAGTCGTTTGAGCCGTCGTGAATGAAAAACTTCCAGGGTGCTGGATTGGCCGAGACGGACCAAATCCCCTGGCACCCACGGCCACCAGACATAAACCCCCCTTGATTTTTATTTTTTTTTGATGTCCTGCGCGTGACAAACGGAGCTCACCTTGAGGTGTGTTGATGGTGTGCACAAACCTTGATGAGTTTCTGTATCATATAAACCAAAGGGTATCGTTGTATCGTTTGTGGTTCGAAATATATGAACAACTAAAGTTGCCGGGGTCTTTTTGGAACGCCCTGTGTATAATTCACAATTCAGCATCCAAGAAGGCTGTGATTAATATCCCATTAGCACACTCGCCCTACTCGCTCGCTGAGTGTTTCCCAAGGCCGGTATCTACACACCACCTCGTTTTCTTTTTTTTCCACATTAACAACAATGTTTGTCTCTCTCGATGATGTTTATCTCAGTTTTTAAAATGAAAAATAAATGTACGCAAAAATAAAAATCAACGCAAGATGTGCGTGTTCGAGCCGTGATGGACACGATTCCAGGCTGACGGA
>NC_140966.1:111761309-111853809 GCF_056783735.1 Eptatretus burgeri | reverse complement strand
TAACCCGTGTGCTCGATGAGAGGTCCTTCGTCGACATTTACGATCAAGACATTAGAAAAGCTTTCAATCAACCAATGCCTTCTCCTCAAGAAACATAGTAGCTATGGAATCGCAGGAAACGTCAAGGAGTGGCTCACTACGTTCCTTACCTCTACGCGGTTTAGGGTCCGTGTTGACGGTTTCCTCTCTGACAGGGCTCCTCACCTAGTGGTGTCCCTCATGGCTCTGTCCATTGGTGCTCTCCTATTCACAATCTACATGAACGACCTGCCCGACCACCTTGTCGGCCAACGCCTGCTCTTTGCCGATGATGTGAAGCTCATCTGTAACACGATGGAGGTCCCGACTGCAGAGAGACCTCAACTCCATCTCTGAATGGGTAACACTCTGGGAACTGCATCTTCGCATTTCAAAATTCCAACACCTGCATTGAGGTAGGGACGATGTATCAATTTTATCCCAACAGGATTCGTCTGAGAATACCTTTCCCATCGCCGTAGCATGGTCCCCAAGCCTCCAACGCGACGTCGTCAAAATCGAACGTGTTCAATGGTTGTCGGGCTCCTTGCCCTCTTGTACCAAAGGAGACTTTACCGCCGAAACCTCTTCTCCATGCAGCGCCGGCGCCACTGAGGAGATCTTATCAAGGTTTTTAAGATTCTGTGGAATCCTGGCATTGGCTTAGCGGTTAGGGTGGTGGCTTGGTATCCTAGGTTCCTGAGTTTGATCCCTTGGCCGTTGAATTAACACCAGGGGGTTGACTCAGCCTGTCATCCTTCCGAGGTCGATGAAATGAGCAGCAGTGTACTGATAATAGGGGCACAGCATCAGCAGCATCACCGCGTCCCTAACTGATGATGCAACCAGCAGGAAAAAAGGCCGCACACGAGAGGGGGAGAAGGAGATTGTGTGAGGTTATGAAAATCTGTGTGAGGTTACGAGGTTGTGAAAGAACTTCCACTCCTCGGCCTTTTCCCATGTGATCGTGAACCGACGGCATGTCCTCCCTTCTGATGTGGTTCTCGTACCTGAACCATCGATGGCTGTGTTTAAAGGTACGCTGGATGCTGTGTGGGCCCAGCTTGTCCCAGACATTATTTCGCCTTTTCGTCATTAATAACACACCGTTCGATTCTTACTCTTTTTGTACTAATTGTTGTCTGTTTATTTCAAATACTTTTGCCGGCAACATAACAGAGGCTTTGTCTGCACCGAGTTGATTATGAAATGGGCACACGACTGCACGGATGTACCTTGTGGAACCCACCCATGAAAATGATCATCATGGGGCCGACGGCCCCTCAAGGATCAATATCCACCATGACGATGACAGACCTAGACGCACGCACGCACACGCACACACAATGTACTGGTATGTACTTCCAAAATCTATTTCGGATCATCAGCTGGGCACCGTTTATCATAGAGGTTTCGATCCTTTCAGCCCAGAACCTCTCCAAACGGCAGGTCCACAACCACGGTCACAGGTCCATATCAGTAGATTCCTCAACATCAATGGACTCACAACTTCAAATGTAAACAAACACAGCAACGTAACATAATGTTATTGAAACTTATTTATTTAATTATTTGTTATCCCCCGCCAACCAACGAAGTTGGCGGGGGATATAGAAATGGGTTCCGTCCGTCCGTCCGTCACATTTCGTTTCCGGAGCTTAACTACAAATCCCCTCAAGATATATTTACGAAATTTGGTACACATATCAAGCAAGTGGTGAACTGGTGCCTTTTGATATTTTCTAATTGATAGGTCACATGGTTTGGCAGCCATGTTGGATTCAAGAAAAAAAATATTAAATAATATTTTCTCTGGAATCACATAACCTAACGAAGCGAAAATTTGCAACTATCATCTTCCATCATGTCTGCATACATAGTAAAAATTATGACATCACAAGTCACATGGTTTGGCAGCCATATTGAATTTACCCCAAAAACCTTTAAACATCTTCTCCAGAAAGGCTGGTCAGATCAAGGGGAAACTTCACATAAGTATTGCACACACTTAGGGAATACAAGTTTGTTAATCCTCATTTACTATGGCGGGGGATATCGAAGACTTTGTCAACAGATGCTAGTTATTATATCAAATGCAATACAATAGGAACTTGTTTACACAAAAATCAACCAAACTTAAATAGAAGGTGATGATGGAGTCCTAAAGACCTTTTCACAACACCTGATCAAACAATCAGCCCCAAATATCCTTTGTTCAACATGATGGTAAAACCTTCTCAACACATTACACAAAATCATCCTTCACTGAACAAATCCTTGTGATTTAGTGAACAAATTGTGCATGCGTTTTGTTACGTCTGGCTTCTTTCTTGGGACTACTGTGCATGAATTGCTCTTTATTTTGACGCACGCACGCACCCCCATTCCCCTTGTTTATTATTCCCTGACAATGCACTCCATGTTCTCGTGCTTTGTGAACAATTATGTAAAATAATATTTCCCTCCCCTCTGCAGGATTTCCCCACGAACATAATCTCGATCACCATTGTTTACCTTACACTTTCTTCCAGGTATGAGTAACTCCATCGGCCTTTCCGCGGCCCCACATGACTGTCCTCCCACAAGTAACTCTATCGGCCTTTCCCTGGTCCCACATGACTATCGTCCAACAGGTAACTCCATCGGCCTTTCCCCAGCCCCACATGACTGTCCTCCCACAAGTAACTCTATCGGCCTTTCCCCAGCCCCACATGACTGTCCTCATACAGGTAACACCATCGGCCTTTCTCTGGCCCCACGTAACTGTCCTCATACAGGTAACACCATAGGCCTTTTCCCGGCCCCACATGACTGTCCTCATACAGGTAACTCCATCGGCCTTTCCCCGGCCCCACATGACTGTCCTCATACAGGTAACTCCATCGGCCTTTCCCCGGCCTCACATAACTGTCCTCACACAGGTAACCACATCGGCTGCCACATGACTGTCCTCACACAGGTAACCACATCGGCCTCCACATGACTGTCCTCATACAGGTAACCACATCGGCGTCCACATGACTGTCCTCATACAGGTAACCACATCGGCCTCCACATGACTGTCCTCATACAGGTAACCACATCAGCCTCCACATGACTGTCCTCATACAGGTAACCACATCAGCCTCCACATGACTGGCCTCATACAGGTAACCACATCGGCCGCCACATGACTGTCCTCACACAGGTAACCACATCGGCCGCCACATGACTGTCCTCACACAGGTAACCACATCGGCCTCCACATGACTGGCCTCATACAGGTAACACCATCGGCCTCCACATGACTGTCCTCATACAGGTAACCACATCGGCCGCCACATGACTGTCCTCACACAGGTAACCACATCGGCCTGCACATGACTGTCCTCACACAGGTAACACCATCGGCCTCCACATGACTGGCCTCATACAGGTAACACCATCGGCCTCCACATGACTGTCCTCACACAGGTAACCACATCGGCCTCCACATGACTGTCCTCACACAGGTAACCACATCGGCCGCCACAAGACTGTCCTCACACAGGTAACCACATCGGCCGCCACAAGACTGTCCTCATACAGGTAACACCATCGGCCTCCACATGACTGTCCTCATACAGGTAACACCATCGGCCTCCACATGACTGTTCTCATACAGGTAACCACATCGGCCGCCACAAGACTGTCCTCACACAGGTAACCACATCGGCCGCCACAAGACTGTCCTCATACAGGTAACCACATCGGCCTCCACATGACTGTCCTCACACAGGTAACCACATCGGCCTCCACAAGACTGTCCTCACACAGGTAACCACATCGGCCTCCACATGACTGTCCTCACACAGGTAACATCGGCCGCCACAAGACTGTCCTCATACAGGTAACCACATCGGCCTCCACATGACTGTCCTCACACAGGTAACCACATCGGCCTCCACATGACTGTCCTCACACAGGTAACCACATCGGCCTCCACATGACTGTCCTCATACAGGTAACACCATCGGCCGCCACATGACTGTCCTCACACAGGTAACCACATCGGCCGCCACATGACTGTCCTCACACAGGTAACCACATCGACCTCCACATGACTGTCCTCATACAGGTAACCACATCAGCCTCCACATGACTGGCCTCACACAGGTAACCACATCGGCGTCCACATGACTGTCCTCATACAGGTAACCACATCGGCCTCCACATGACTGTCCTCATACAGGTAACCACATCAGCCTCCACATGACTGGCCTCACACAGGTAACCACATCGGCCGCCACATGACTGTCCTCACACAGGTAACCACATCGGCCTCCACATGACTGGCCTCATACAGGTAACACCATCGGCCTCCACATGACTGTCCTCACACAGGTAACCACATCGGCCTCCACATGACTGGCCTGCACTGCGTTCTCCCAGCTGCAGCGATTTACTTCGTGACCGTGTACTTATTTGATTAGTAAAACAAATGGCGGAATCGAAACCGCAGTCGGATCCCTTCCCTTCCCTCCCCTGATCCCAATTCCCAATTCCCTGCACGGCAAGCATGGGAAACCCTGACACCCGAGAACGTCAACCTACGGGAACGTGGAGATTTCTGGGAACACCAATCCACATCGGCTTGATCCCATTGGTTGTGCCAAGTGATGACGTCACTCATTCCGAGCGTCCTTCCTTTTCGTCTCTTCGCTCGCGCTCCCACGACTGGGAACGCGCCTTACTCTGAGGTGTATACTCGGACAAGTTCCAGCGCGGATGGTGTTCCACACTCATCGCCGTTCGAACTTTATACAAAGGAATAAAAACAATGTCGGTTCGGGTTCCGATTCGGGGTCGGTTCGGGTTCCAGTGAAAGCCAACTCGAGAAACTATCTTTTTTTTTGTATCTTTTGTTCGGTGTGCTGTTACTTCACACACGTGACTTGTTCATAGTGAAACGTGGTGAAGGTAAAAATCACATTTGCGAGGATGGGGATGTGACGCTGACCGATGAACGAACCCGTGTTACGTGGGTAACGGCGCGGAGATGGCGCACAGCCACGACATTCGCGTGGAGTGTGGTGGATAAAGATGTACCGATCAGTCGGACACATCGGGAATCCATTAGCATTCATCACGCCTTACCTGGAGTTTGAAGCACACCTGTAGTCCCGTGCACAAGCAGTCGGATTCTTCAGTTATTCAATTTCACTTCACAATGACGAAGATCAGGAAAACACATTTCGCGCGTTCTCAGTTGGCGGGAAAACGACCACGTGATTTATCTTTTCCTGTCCTGGTCTGGAAAGGAATGGGGGTAGGGGCGGGGGGGGAAGGGAGATATGCCGTCATAATATGTATAAGGCAATGGGTGCGTGATGGAGGTGGTGCGTGATGGAGGTGGTGCGTGGTGGAGGTGGTGCGTGATGGAGGTGGTACATAACGAAGGTGGTACGTGATACAGTTACGAGGTGGTACATAATGAAGGTGGTACATGATGAAGGTCGGACGTGATACAGTTACTAGATGGTACATAATGAAGGTGGTACGTGATACAGTTACTAGGTGGTACATAATGAAGGTGGTACGCGATACAGTTACTAGATGGTACATAATGAAGGTGGTACATGATACAGTTACTAGGTGGTACATAATGAAGGTGGTACGTGATACAGTTACTAGGTGGTACACAATGAAGGTGGTGCGTGATAGTTACTAGGTGGTACACAATGAAGGTGGTACATGATAGTTACTAGGTGGTACATAATGAAGGTGGTGCGTGATACAGTTACTAGGTGGTACACAATGAAGGTGGTACATGATAGTTACTAGGTGGTACATAATGAAGGTGGTGCGTGATACAGTTACTAGGTGGTACATAATGAAGGTGGTGCGTGATACAGTTACGAGGTGGTACATAATGAAGGTGGTGCGTGATACAGTTACTAGGTGGTACATAATGAAGGTGGTACGTGATACAGTTACTCGATAGTACATAATGAAGGTGGTACGTGATAGTTACGAGGTGGTACGTGATAGTTACTTGGTGGTACATAATGAAGGTGGTACGTGATACAGTTACGAGGTGGTACGTGATGAAGGTGGGACGTGATACAGTTACTAGGTGGTACACAATGAAGGTGGTGCGTGATAGTTACTAGGTGGTACACAATGAAGGTGGTACATGATAGTTACTAGGTGGTACATAATGAAGGTGGTGCGTGATACAGTTACTAGGTGGTACATAATGAAGGTGGTGCGTGATACAGTTACGAGGTGGTACATAATGAAGGTGGTGCGTGATACAGTTACTAGGTGGTACATAATGAAGGTGGTACGTGATACAGTTACTCGATAGTACATAATGAAGGTGGTACGTGATAGTTACGAGGTGGTACGTGATAGTTACTTGGTGGTACATAATGAAGGTGGTACGTGATACAGTTACGAGGTGGTACGTGATGAAGGTGGGACGTGATACAGTTACTAGGTGGTACATAATGAAGGTGGTGCGTGATACAGTTACGAGGTGGTACATAATGAAGGTGGTGCGTGATACAGTTACGAGGTGGTACATATTGAAGGTGGTGCATGATACAGTTACGAGGTGGTACATATTGAAGGTAGTGCATGATACAGTTACGAGGTGGTACATATTGAAGGTGGTGCATGATACAGTTACGAGGTGGTACATAATGAAGGTGGTGCGTGCTACAGTTACTAGGTGGTGCATAATGAAGGTGGTGCGTGATACAGTTACTTGGTACATAATGAAGGTGGTACGTGATACAATAACTAGGTGGTACATAATGTAGGTGGTACGTGATACAGTTACGAGGTGGTACATAATGAAGGTGGTGCGTGATACAGTTAATAGGTGGTGCATGATGGAGGTGGTACATGATGCAGTCACTCGGTGGTGCGTGATAGAGGTGGTACATGATGCAGTCACTCGGTGGTGCGTGATAGAGGTGGTACATGATGCAGTCACTCGGTGGTGCGTGATAGAGGTGGTACATGATGGAGGTGGTGTGTGATGGAGGTGGTACATGATACAGTTACAAGGTGGTGCGTGATGGAGGTGGTGCGTGATGGAGGTGGGATGTGATGCAATTACTGGGTGGTCCATGATAGAGGGACTCGGTTGATTCAACCTCTCATGGGCACATCGTGGCCGTCACATGTCACTTTAAGAGCGATCGTCTGTGAGACAGCTTGGTGAAAGTTCAAACTACAATGACGCAATCGCAACCAGGACACAACTCCACAAGGATCCCTGCTTCATTCTCGAGCCAGGAGGGGGCGCCATGGATCCTTCACAACTCGATGTGGATTGAACATTCTGGCCCAGGACCCTGTGCGTAAAGTAAACCGTAGATCTACCATGAAAATGATTATAGATTTTACCATGAACATGATTATAGATCTTACCATGAACATGATTATAGATCTTACCATGAACATGATTGTAGAGTTTACCATGAACATGATTATAGATCTTACCATGAACATGAATGTAGACCTAACCTTGAACATGATTGTAGAGCTTACCATGAACATGATTATAGATTTTACCATGAACATGATTATAGATCTTACCATGAACATGATTATAGATCTTACCATGAACATGATTGTAGATCTTACCATGAACATGAATGTAGACCTAAACATGAACATGATTGTAGAGCTTACCATGAACATGATTATAGATTTTACCATGAACATGATTATAGATCTTACCATGAACATGATTATAGATCTAACCATGAACATGATTATAGATCTTACCATGAACATGAATGTAGACCTAACCATGAACATGATTGTAGAGCTTACCATGAACATGATTATAGATTTTACCATGAACATGATTATAGATCTTACCATGAACATGATTGTAGATCTTACCATGAACATGATTGTAGATCTTACCATGAACATGATTGAAGATCTAACCATGAACATGATTATAGATCTAACCATGAACATGATTGAAGATCTTACCATGAACATGATTGTAGATCTAACGATGAACATGATTGTAGATCTTACCATGAACATGATTGTAGATCTTACCATGAACATGATTATAGATTTTACCATGAACATGATTGTAGATCTTACCATGAACATGATTATAGATCTTACCATGAACAGGATTATAGATCTTAACATGAACATGATTATAGATCTAACGATGAACAGGATTGTAGATCTTAACATGAACATGATTATAGATCTAACGATGAACAGGATTGTAGAGCTTACCATGAACATGATTGTAGAGCTTACCATGAACATGATTGTAGATCTTACCATGAACATGATTATCGATCTAACGATGAACAGGATTGTAGAGCTGACCATGAACATGATTGTAGAGCTTACCATGAACATGAATATAGATGTTACCATGAACATGATTATAGATGTTACCATGAACATGAATATAGATGTTACCATGAACATGGTTGTCGAGTTTACCATGAATGTGATGAAAGATCTTTCCATGAACGTGATTGTAGAGCTTACCATTAACATGATTGTAGAGCTTACCATGAACATGATTGTAGAGCTTACCATGAACATGATTGTCGATCTTAGCATGAACATGATTGTCGAGCTTACCATGAACATGATTGAAGATCTAACCATGAACATGATTATAGATCTAACCATGAACATGATTGAAGATCTTACCATGAACATGATTATAGATCTAACCATGAACATGATTGTAGATCTTACCATGAACATGATTATAGATTTTACCATGAACATGATTGTAGATCTTACCATGAACATGATTATAGATCTTACCATGAACATGATTGAAGATCTAACCATGAACATGATTATAGATCTAACCATGAACATGATTGAAGATCTTACCATGAACATGATTATAGATCTAACCATGAACATGATTGTAGATCTTACCATGAACATGATTATAGATTTTACCATGAACATGATTGTAGATCTTTCCATGAACATGATTATAGATCTTACCATGAACATGATTATAGATCTTACCATGAACATGATTATAGATCTTACCATGAACATGATTATAGATCTTACCATGAACAGGATTATAGATCTTAACATGAACATGATTATAGATCTAACGATGAACAGGATTGTAGAGCTTACCATGAACATGATTGAAGATCTTACCATGAACATGATTATAGATATAACGATGAACAGGATTGTAGAGCTTACCATGAACATGATTATAGATCTAACGATGAACAGGATTGTAGAGCTGACCATGAACATGATTGTAGAGCTTACCATGAACATGAATATAGATGTTACCATGAACATGGTTGTCGAGTTTACCATGAATGTGATGAAAGATCTTTCCATGAACGTGATTGTAGATCTCACCATGAACAGGATTGTAGAGCTTACCATGAACATGATTGTAGAGCTTACCATGAACATGATTATAGATCTTACCATGAACATGATTATAGATCTTACTATGAACATGATTATAGATCTTACCATGAACATGATTATAGATCTTACCATGAACAGGATTATAGATCTTAACATGAACATGATTATAGATCTAACGATGAACAGGATTGTCGAGCTTACCATGAACATGATTGAAGAGCTTACCATGAACATGATTATAGATATAACGATGAACAGGATTGTAGAGCTTACCATGAACATGATTATAGATCTAACGATGAACAGGATTGTAGAGCTGACCATGAACATGAATATAGATGTTACCATGAACATGGTTGTCGAGTTTACCATGAATGTGATGAAAGATCTTTCCATGAACGTGATTGTAGATCTCACCATGAACATGATTGTAGAGCTTACCATGAACATGATTGTAGAGCTTACCATGAACATGATTGTAGAGCTTACCATGAACATGATTGTAGAGCTTACCATGAACATGATTGTAGAGCTTACCATGAACATGATTGTAGAGCTTACCATGAACATGATTATAGATCTAACGATGAACAGGATTGTAGAGCTGACCATGAACATGATTGTAGAGCTTACCATGAACATGAATATAGATGTTACCATGAACATGGTTGTCGAGTTTACCATGAATGTGATGAAAGATCTCTCCATGAACGTGATTGTAGATCTCACCATGAACATGATTGTAGAGCTTACCATGAACATGATTGTAGAGCTTACCATGAACATGATTGTAGAGCTTACCATGAACATGATTGTAGAGCTTACCATGAACATGATTGTAGAGCTTACCATGAACATGATTATAGATCTAACGATGAACATGATTGTAGAGCTTACCATGAACATGAATATAGATGTTACCATGAACATGGTTGGCGAGTTTACCATGAATGTGATGAAAGATCTTTCCATGAACGTGATTGTAGATCTTACCATGAACATGATTTTAGATGTTAACATGAACATTATTGTCGAGTTTACCATGAATGTGATGAAAAATCTTTCCATGAACGTGATTGTAGAGCTTACCATGAAAATGATTGTAGAATTACCATGAACATGATTGTAGATCTTACCATGAACAGGATTTGTAGATCTAACGATGAACATGATTTTAGTTCTCACGATGAACAGGATTGTAGAGCTTACCATGAACATGATTGTAGAGCTTACCATGAACATGAATATAGATCTTAACATGAACATGATTATAGATCTTACCATGAACAGGATTATAGATCTTAACATGAACATGATTAAAGATCTAACGATGAACAGGATTGTAGAGCTTACCATGAACATGATTGTAGAGCTTACCATGAACATGATTATAGATCTAACGATGAACAGGATTGTAGAGCTTACCATGAACATGATTGTAGAGCTTACCATGAACATGAACATGGTTGTCGAGTTTACCATGAATGTGATGAAAGATCTTTCCATGAACGTGATTGTAGATCTCACCATGAACATGATTGTAGAGCTTACCATGAACATGATTGTCGAGCTTACCATGAACATGAATATAGATGTTACCTTGAACATGATTGTAGATCTTACCATGAACATGATTTTAGATGTTAACATGAACGTGATTGTAGAGCTTACCATGAAAATGATTGTAGAATTACCATGAACAGGATTTGTAGATCTAACGATGAACATGATTTTAGTTCTCACGATGAACAGGATTGTAGAGCTTACCATGAACATGATTGTAGAGCTTACCATGAACATGAATATAGATCTTAACATGAACATGATTATAGATCTTACCATGAACAGGATTATAGATCTTAACATGAACATGATTAAAGATCTAACGATGAACAGGATTGTAGAGCTTACCATGAACATGATTGTAGAGCTTACCATGAACATGATTATAGATCTAACGATGAACAGGATTGTAGAGCTTACCATGAACATGATTGTAGAGCTTACCATGAACATGAACATGGTTGTCGAGTTTACCATGAATGTGATGAAAGATCTTTCCATGAACGTGATTGTAGATCTCACCATGAACATGATTGTAGAGCTTACCATGAACATGATTGTCGAGCTTACCATGAACATGAATATAGATGTTACCTTGAACATGATTGTAGAGCTTACCATGAACATGATTGTCGAGCTTACCATGAACATGAATATAGATGTTACCTTGAACATGATTGTAGATCTTACCATGAACATGATTTTAGATGTTAACATGAACATGATTGTCGAGTTTACCATGAATGTGATGAAAAATCTTTCCATGAACGTGATTGTAGAGCTTACCATGAAAATGATTGTAGAATTATCATGAACATGATTGTAGATCTTACCATGAACAGGATTTGTAGATCTAACGATGAACATGATTATAGTTCTCACGATGAACAGGATTGTAGAGCTTACCATGAACATGAATATAGATCTTAACATGAACATGAATATAGAGCTTACCATGAACATGATTGTAGATCTTACCATGAACATGAATATAGATCTTAACATGAACATGATTATAGATCTTACCATGAACAGGATTATAGATCTTAACATGAACATGATTATAGATCTAACGATGAACAGGATTGTAGAGCTTACCATGAACATGATTATAGATCTAACGATGAACAGGATTGTAGAGCTTACCATGAACATGAATATAGATGTTACCGTGAACATGGTTGTCGAGTTTACCATGAATGTGATGAAAGATCTTTCCATGAACGTGATTGTAGATCTTACCATGAACATGATTTCGATGTTACCGTGAACATGATTATATATGTTACCGTGAACATGATTATAGATCTTACCATTATCTTGATTGTAGATCTTACCACGAACATGATTATAGTTCTTACCGTGAACTCAATTTTAGATCTTTCTGTGAACATGACTGTAGATCTTATATATAACCAGGAATATGATTGTAGATCTTATATATTACCAGGAACATGATTGTAGATCTTATATATCACCAACAACATGATTGTATATCTTATATATTACCAGTATCATGATTGTGGATCTTATATATTACCAGGAACATGATTATAGATCTTATATATTGTTACGGTTGTGGAAATTCACAGAACACCATTCAGGTTCCCCGAAGATCAGTTATGTCGATAAGTGTGTGTCCAGGTTAGATTTCCCCACCGATGTATAACGGGATTTATTCGTGAATCGGGCTGTGAACCTTTGAGGTAGTGTTATTCTTTCCTATCGTTATTTTAAACAACATCTCCTCACCACCTTCGCCACAACCGCCAACATCTCCTTACCACCTTTTCCACAACCGCCATCTCCGCAAACACCGCCATCTTTTCCCCAACAAACAACATCAACAAACGAACAATGTCTCCTCACCATCATCTCCACAAACAATGCCATCTTTTCGCCAGCAATGGCATCCACAAACGAACAACATCTCCGCTGACAAACACGAAGACTCCCTCGTTGGAGCGAAAGCCGGTGATTCCTACCATGTCCGCATTTGACGGCAAGATCGGATCAGAATGACAAAAGGGGACGAGCCAGCAGGGGGTGAAGGGTCGGAGGTGAAAGACCAAACACCACCCCGAACCCAATAAAAGGCCAGGCTGAAACGTCGAGAAACGAGTTGAGTCGGCAGTTCGGAGTGGAGCTCTGGAGTTCGGAGTCCGGAGTGGAGCTCGGTCGTTGGAGTCCGGTGGAGTTTGGAGCCTGGAGTCCAGTCAAGCCTGCAGTGCCGTGCAGAGTTGTGGGTCAGTGGAGGTGGCAGCAAAGTCGCCAGCCGGAGAGAAGTCGCCAGCCAGCGACATAACGGTCCGAGGTGATCGGGCCCCGGGACGGTCCGAGCGACGCTCAGGGGTGAGCGGGCTCTTAAGAGAGCATCAACTCCAAAATAGCAAGGCCTGTTCGCTCCTCTGAAGCGTCGTCGGCCAGACCCGATCGACCAGGCCGCACGGCAAGGCCTGGACCAACTAAGCTGCCATTACACCAGCTGCTGTGTTGACGTCGAGACATACGGAGGGTCTCCGACCCAAAGACCCATCGAGTCGTCTCCAGGGCGACAAGGTAACCTGCACGGCCTCGCGGAGCTCCTTTGGTCTTCCAAGCTCCGAGGAACATTAACGGCCCACAGGCCCTGTTCTCCCTTTTCTTTTCTGGGGTTTTTGCATGGAAGTCTGTGGCGCCTTGTCCGAAAAGTAGAATTGTTGTTAAGTGCATGTACATGGTAAAATAGACAACGGCTGTAGGTCTTTTTGCTCGTGTCCTGTCCCCATCCCCCCCCTCCATCCCCCCATTGCTTCATTGACTGCATGCATGTAAAATAAATACCCCGATTGTTTGAATATTCACCTGCTCGTTGCGTCCCTTCCTCCATTGAACTGCCATAATTGCGTTCGGAATAAATAGTTGGTTTTTAACACCGATAAGATAATCAGGTCCAATGGGGCTTGGCGATAATAAACCGCTCAGCAATCGCAGACGGAAAGAGCTGCTTAAAGCGGCTCGTTTCCGAGCAGGTCCCGTTGAGGTACAACCTCTCGGTAGTCTGTCCGCGCGAATAATTAGGTAAATCGACAATTCGGTGATCGGCCCTGTAGTGTGGGAAGAGCATTGACAAGGTTGTGGTGTGGTTAAAAACACACCCGTAGCTGGATTTCGGTGTTGATCCGAAAGCTGCGACTGGATTGCCATGGTCGGTGGGCGCGCGCGGTCGCAATTAGCTAAAGACGGTCGTCCGCATGCCGGAGTGGCAGAGATCCACAACACTGTTGTCAGGGAGTGGGATTCCGATTAATCCCTCCTCCAAACTAAATTAACAGGAATCGGATCAAGGGTGCGTAGAGCGACCCTCCGTTCCCATTAAATTACGAGCTTTTACATTATTGCCGATACGCAAAATGGCAGCTCAAGGCGAGCGGGGGCAGGGAGAAATATTTTTTAATGTCGAATCCATGGCCCGGGACGGTTCTTTTTATTATAACCCCACAACTAATTGTAGTCAGTGGGAGCGGCCTAAGCATGAACTTTGCCGGCAAACAAACTCAAAGTCGCAAAATAGCGGTGCGGCCGCACCTCAGCGCAACACGGAGCGGGTTGCTATTAATAGCACAACGAACGGCACGACACAGGACGGGGGCTCCCAACCACCGATTCAAACCACGTGGGCGAGGCAGGTGAACATTGGCAAGCTTCAGGCACAACTGGAGGAAGAATGGAAAAAAAAAGCTCGAAAAGGGAAAACGGGACCACGATTTGGAATTGAAACAGCTGAAGGAAGAGGTCAGATCAGGCAATCCGAAAAGAGAAAGCCTAGAACAGAAGATAAAAAGAGGACAGAAATCTCTGGAGCAAAGGAAGGAAGAATTGTTGGAAAAGTCAAGACAGTTCGAAGAACTACAGGGAGAAATGAGTAAAGTAGAGTGAAGTACCATGAGTTGGAACAAGGGAAGAGCGAACTGAACAAAAGAATAAAGGAAGAGCAAATTAGCAATTCTCGGGATAGGAAGAACTTGGAAGAAGAATGGAAAACAAAGCTGGAAGAGGAAAAACGGAAACACAATTTGGAATAAAAAAAAAACTGAAGGAAGAGGTAAGATCAGGCGATAAGATAAGAGAAATCTGAGAACAGACAAATATCTGGAACAACTGGAGGAATACGGTAAGAAAATGGATGAAATGAGGTGAGGAGGCGAGAAAGGAATTATTGGAAAAAAATTCTGAGTTACAGAAACACCAAAGCAAAGAGAGGGAATTACAAAACGAGCTGAGGATGTTAAGAGAGGGAAGAAAGAGAATGGAGAATGAAACGTTAAGGAACCACACTGTGCAGATCGAACAATTAGAAGCCAAAGCAAGACTAAAGAATGAGATGCAAGAAAGAGTAGTGAAAGAACAACGAAAGAAGCAGGAAAAGGAAGTCAACAAAATGAAAGAAACGATGAGATTGGAGAATGAAGAACATGAGAGACAGAGGGATAGAAAACAAAAAGAACATGGATTTGAAATTGAACAACTAAAGGAAAAGGCAAGGTTGGAGTACGAGGAGCTAGTGAAAGAACAACGAATGAAACAGGAAAGAGAGATCAACCAATTGAAGGAAACGACGAGATTGGTGAATGAGGAACAAGAAAGACAGTGGGATAAGAAACAAAAAGAACAAGGAATGAAACAGGAAAAGGAAATCAACAAAAGGAAAGAAGCGATGAGATTGGAGAAGGAAGAACAAGAGAGACAGTGGGATAAGAAACAAAAACAATATGAATTTGAAATTAACCAACTCAAGGAGAGAGCAAAGTTGGAGTCCACGGAGATGGAAAAACTCCGGAAAGATAACGAACAACTCAAAAAGCTCGGAGAGGAAGAACGACTCGAATGGAGCCAGGAAGTAGAACAGGACAATAATAGGGGATGTGTGACATCACCACAGGGAGGAACGTTAGTGGTGCGGGACTTGATTGACATCACTCGTCGGATGACACCACAATTGGAGCAAACCCTGATAAAGGAGACACAAGGAGAAACGCAGGAATTAAAAGAAATAACAGAAAAATTGACGGTAAAGGAGACACAAATAAAAATGGAAACTGTGGAAATAATAACAGGAGCCCAGGAGTCTGAGACGTGTTGGGTGAGACTCGTAAAGGTGACTGAGACAAAGAGGGAAAAATTAAATGGGGTGACTGATACGTGTATGGCGAGAGACGAGGGAAATCGTAAAGAAGACAACGGAAATAAAAACACCAGAGACGCGGGAGATAGAAAAGGTAGAGGAGAAACTACACGATAAAGACGAAACTAAATAAGAGCACGCACACATGGAGTTAGTGAGGGACAATGGGGGTGAGCTGGCGGAATGTGTCGTGACCCAGTACAAGCAACAGGATAGCCTTCTTCAGGAATGAGGGGAGGGAATATGCCCCCTTGAAGCGGATTGCGACGAGGTGAGTTCGGTCGCTCCGTGCGAGTTAGAGGGGGCGAGTGCTGTGAACGGGTACACGCGGAGCTTGGGGAGTATGGAGGCCCCGGGAGTGCTTGTGGTAGCGCGAATCCCCAGAGTGATTGTCCCGTCGTGTGTGTTTACGAGTGTGGCGAAATGCGTGTTGAAACGTGTGCATAGCGTGGGTGAAAGGCCGTGCGTGTGAGAGAAACAGCGTGTGTGAGTGGAACCGCATGTGTGAGAATGCGGTATGAGAGGGAAATGGCGGTTGGTATGCGAAAACACGCAACCACGTGTCCAAGTGTCATGGCGAGGTGTGTAAGCATCATGGCACGCGGAAGGGCGTGCGTTGAATGGCGACGAAGACGGCGCCGGACGAGGGACAAGGGCCGTGTAGCGGCCGCAGCTGTTTTGGTGACAGTGCCGGATTCGCACAGCAGCGTACGCGGGGTCCGTGCTGTGCTTCGCACGAGGCCGCCACGTGCGCGCCTGTGCGAGTGAAATCTGGTCCGGAAACGCACGCGGTGGATGTAAGCCGATCCCACGCACAGACAGAAGCTAGGCTGGAAATGTGAATTTGGAACGGATGGGTTCTCCAGGCGAGCGTGTATGTAAAGCTCCGTGTGGCCTGCGCCGCACGTTCTGTTCGCAGAGCGTGCGGAGAGGCTTCCCCGAGGCGTTACGCGTACCCTGGCTTGCGCGAGAAATTGCGCAAGTTCGGGGTGCGAGTGATGTCATCGGGGATTCCACGGCGTGGGTTACGGACGAGCAGATCACATGTGCTCGCGTGGGGAATCCCTCGAAATGCGAGGCTTGCTTGGGATGCGCAGGGTGACCTCGTGGCTGCACATATGGTTGGAATCCGGCAGGAGGGGAATCCCTGCTGGATGTTACCATCCGAGGTGGGACGAGGTGCATGAAGCGCGAACAGCTGCCATGACGTCACGGGGAGAAGAGCGCGGTTTGTGAATTGCCGCACTGGTGTGCAAAGAAAAAAAAGAGCAAAGCAGGCATCGCCACTTCGAGTGAACAGGATTCCGAGGCAGGGGGTAGGAGACCCCCTTGCTAGGGCACATGAACGCCACTAGTTAGGGGGATGGGTTAGAGATGGTTAGACCGGCTTCATGGGGGCAGGGACAAGTCCTCATGGGGCCCGTGGAATGGTTAGTTAGTGGGAACGTCAGTTTAGATTTAGAATGGAAATGGGATTTTGAGGACACTGACAGACATTGAATGTGTAGTGGGGAAGTAGCTTAGCTACGAAGAGTTAAAAGGAACGTGCATGAGAATAAGGGATGACGAGTGAGCACGAGTTAGTTGAGGGATTTAGTGAGAAGAATGGCAGTGTTCAGCGATGTGAGTTGAGAAACAAACATGTTGAGTGAGTGAGGGCCAGCGGGCCTGAGTGTATGGTGCGAATGTGGTATGCATGTTGCGATGAGTGATTGGGGGGAGGAGTGATTCCCACCCAAGGGACCCCGGGGTCAGAGTAATGTCAGCTAGTGGGTTAGCCAAATTGACAAAATGGAGGTCGTTTTGCTGTTGGTGCGAATGTAGGCTCGAAACCTGTTTGGAGGGGTGCAGGAGTCCTGTTGACGGGCTGGGAGCGTGGCTGCGAACGGTATTGCTTAGTGGGCACCCCGGGCACGGGGCTAGTGGGCCGCGGTAGGCCAAGGGTGCAAGAGGGGCCGGGATAGCATAGTGGGCCCGCATGATGCGGGGCCCGTAGTGCCAATAGCCACGTGGGCACGGACACCCGGGGAAAGGGGCCCGTGTTGCCAGCCTGCCATGTGAGCATCAAGGGGGGGTAGCCATGGAGGGAACTCCCCAGGTTTTAGGGAGCTGGTAGGCTCGGAGATAGTCGCAGTGCCCGGGGGTGCCATAGTTGGAGAATCGGCAGAGGGAAGTTCCTGCCAAGTGAGCCACGCAGCCCAGCCATGAGATCGTGTGAGGGCACGAGGGAAAATTGGAGAGCAAGGCCCAAATTTGTGAGGACACCAACACAGGCGACGGGAATCTTGGTTGGTAGAACCAATATTTTGAGTGAGAGGTGGTTTTGGAAAGCCCCGGGGTAGTTAAAAGTTAATAAATGTTAGGGTAGATAGGGAAGTGTATCCCTCTGCACCATCCATCCCTTTGCTCTCGTTGTAGGCCGCTGGACCCACTTTAGGTTAGATCGCTGAGATCTGAGGAGGCCATTCTGAGGCTTCATTGGGCCTCAAGGCAGGACGCTAGCTCTCCTTTATTTCCCTCCAGGAAGGAAACGTAGGGGTTGGGAGTAGGCTAGGTGACATGGTAGGTTAGCCAGACAGAGACTATAAAGGGGGTTAGGGAGATGAAATTATAGAAGGAAATAAAATAAAATAAATAAAAATAAGATGGGGCTAAATTTGTTTTTTACAAACTAAGAGAGTGGGTGTGGACAGAGACAGGTAAAGGCGATTGGTTGGGAGGGAGACAGTAGGGTAGTTCCGAACCCGCCTTCAGACTGGCAGGCACCAGCGCACTCCCTCCACAAACCTCCAGAACGAGACAAGAGGCCGGCCAGCTGCGTATGCCGGCCTGTTTTTGCTACAGCGGCCTGTTCCGGCCTTGCCATGCCTTGTCTTTCTGCCTCTGCCTTGATCCCATGCCTGCAAGCCCTTGTGTTTGTGTTTGCCCCTGTCCATCCATTACCATGTGTGCCAGGATCATCCCGCAAGTTGCGGGGACTGCCCTGCAGGCAGCCCCACCGGCCATTGTGTTTGCTTGTGTCGGTGCCCATTCAGTATTCTGCAGGGACTGCCCTGCAGGCAGCTGCAACACGGGACTGCATTGAGCAGCCCGTGCACCATGTTTTCCATCCATCTATCCATCCGCTCATTTTTTGTGTTTGCTTGCGTCAGTGCCCATCCAGTGTTCTGTAGGGACTGCCTTGCAGGTAGCTGCACACGGGGACTGCATTGGTGCAGCCCGTGCACCGTTTGTGTTCATACCTGCATTTGTTTCATGAGCCAGAGACTGCATTTGGGCAGCCTGGCTCCCTGCTTCAAAAATGGCCTGTGGGATGGCATATGGCATGCCGGGTTGGGGTGAGTTGCCTCCAGCAGCTGAAGACATGAAAAGGTTCTGTGACAGACAACGGGGCCTTTTGAACAGGCCCCGAAGACATCCGACCTTCAGCTGCGGGGGCGCTCACCCTCACAAACTATGACTAACTTTGCCATGCCCTTTTTCCACAGAGTCCATCAGTCCTGGGCCATGGTTTACTGTAAAATGTATAACGTTAAGTTAAGTAAAATTGTACATGAGTTTGCTCCCCCTGCATGATTGTCGTCGCGCCGGCAATTTTAGTTAAGTTGACTGTATGAGTGAGTTTGTTTAGTTAGTTACTCAGCCTGTTGGTTATTTACTTTTGGGACACGGATACACCAAATGTCGCACTCAGGGATCCGAAGGTAAATCGTACTTGGGGAGAACTTACACATGAAGGCACACGAAAATTTGACGACTCGGGACGAGTCTGTAAAAAGGGGAGGGGGTAGTGTTACGGTTGTGGAAATTCACAGATCACCATTCAGGTTCCCCGAAGATCAGTTATGTCGATAAGTGTGTGTCCAGGTTAGATTTCCCCACCGATGTATAACGGGATTTATTCGTGAGCCGGGCTGTGCATCTTTGAGTTTGCCGTTTTTATTTTGCTATCTTTAATTTAAAACGATCATCTCCTCACCATCATCTCCACAAACAACGCCATCTTTAAACCAACAACAACCATTTCAACCAATGAACTACATCTCCTCACCATCATCTCCACAAACAACGCCATCTTTTCACCAGCAACGGCATCCACAAACGAACAACATCTCCGACAAACACGAAGACTCCCTCGTTGGAGTGAAAGCCGGTGATTCCTACCACCTCCGTGTTTGACGGCAAGATCGGATCAGAATGACAAAAGGGGTGGAGCCAGCGGGGGGTGAAGGGTCGGAGGTGAAAGACCAAACACCACCCCCGAACCTGATAAAAGGCTGGGCTGAAACGCCGAGAAACGAGTTGTCGACAGTTCGGAGTGGAGCTCAGTCGTTGGAGTTTGGAGCCTGCAGTCCAGTCAAGCCTGCAGTGTCGTGCAGAGTTGTGGGTCGGTGGAGGCGGCAGCAAAGTCGCCAGCCGGAGAGAAGTCGCCAGCCAGCGACATAACAGTCTGAGGTGATCGGGCCCCGGGACGGTCCGAGCGACGCTGAGGAGTGAGCGGGCTCTTAAGAGAGCATCAACTCCAAAAGAGCAAGGCCCGCTCGCTCCTCTGAAGCATCGTCGGCCAGGCCTGATCGACCAGGCCACACGGCAAGGCCTGGACCAACTGAGCTGCCATTACACCAGCTGCCGTGTTGACGACGAGACATACGGAGGGTCGCCGACCGAAAGACCCATCGAGTCGTCTCCAGGGCGACAAAGTAACCTGCACGGCCTCGCGGAGCTCCTTCGGTCTTCCAAGCTCCGAGGAACACTAATATAAAGGCCTACGGGCCGTGTTCTCCCTTTTATTTTCTGGGGTTTTTGCATGGAAGTCTGTGGCGCCTTGTCCGATAAGTAGAATTGTTGTTAAGTCATGTACATGGTAAAATAGACAATGGCTGTCGGTCTTTTTGCTCGTGTCCTGTGCCCATCCCACCCCCCCCCCCCCCATTGCTTCATTGACTGCATGCATGTAAAATAAATACCCCCATTGTTTTAATATTCACTTGCTCCTTCCGTCCCTTCCTCCATTGAACTGCCATAATTGCGTTTGGAATAAATAGCTGGTTTTTTTTAGCTGGTTTTTTAACAAGATAATCAGGTCGAACGGGGCTTGGCGATAATAAACCGCTCGGCAATCGCAGACGGAAAAAGCTGCTTAAAGTAGGTCCCGTTGAGGTACAACCTCTCGGTAGTCTGTCCGCGCGAATAATTAGGTAAATCGACAATTCGGCGATCGACCCTGTAGCGCGGGCAGAGCATTGACAAGGTTGTGGTGTGGTTAAAAACGGCGTTGAGCCGAAAGCTGCGACTGGATTTCCACGGTCGGTGGGCGCGCGCGGCTGCAAATAGCTCAAGACCGTCGTCCGGAGTGGCGGAGATCCACAACAATATTACCAGGAACATGATTCAACAAAGATTTATTGTGAGAATATGGAGAAGACAAATAAGAATTTGGTCAAAAGGTCAAAGGTAAAAGGTTCTTGCTTATTCACACGGTGTTTCCTCCTTATCCACACAGTGTTTCCTCCTTATCCACACAGTGTTTCCTCCTTATTCACACAGTGTTTCCTCCTTATTCACACAGTGTTTCCTCCTTATTCACACAGTGTTTCCTCCTTATCCACACAGTGTTTCCTCCTTATTCACACAGTGTTTCCTCCTTATTCACACAGTGTTTCCTCCTTATCCACACAGTGTTTCCTCCTTATTCACACAGTGTTTCCTCCTTATTCACACAGTGTTTCCTCCTTATTCACACAGTGTTTCCTCCTTATCCACACAGTGTTTCCTCCTTATTCACACAGTGTTTCCTCCTTATTCACACAGTGTTTCCTCCTTATCCACACAGTGTTTCCTCCTTATCCACACAGTGTTTCCTCCTTATCCACACAGTGTTTCCTCCTTATCCACACAGTGTTTCCTCCTTATCCACACAGTGTTTCCTCCTTATCCACACAGTGTTTCCTCCTTATCCACACAGCGTTTCCTCCTTATCCACACAGCGTTTCCTCCTTATCCACACAGCGTTTCCTCCTTATCCACACAGCGTTTCCTCCTTATCCACACAGCGTTTCCTCCTTATGCACACAGCGTTTCCTCCTTATGCACACAGCGTTTCCTCCTTATGCACACAGCGTTTCCTCCTTATGCACACAGCGTTTCCTCCTTATCCACACAGCGTTTCCTCCTTATCCACACAGCGTTTCCTCCTTATGCACACAGCGTTTCCTCCTTATGCACACAGCGTTTCCTCCTTATGCACACAGCGTTTCCTCCTTATCCACACAGCGTTTCCTCCTTATCCACACAGCGTTTCCTCCTTATCCACACAGCGTTTCCTCCTTATCCACACAGCGTTTCCTCCTTATCCACACAGCGTTTCCTCCTTATCCACACAGCGTTTCCTCCTTATCCACACAGCGTTTCCTCCTTATCCACACAGCGTTTCCTCCTTATCCACACAGCGTTTCCTCCTTATCCACACAGCGTTTCCTCCTTATCCACACAGCGTTTCCTCCTTATCCACACAGCGTTTCCTCCTTATCCACACAGCGTTTCCTCCTTATCCACACAGCGTTTCCTCCTTATCCACACAGCGTTTCCTCCTTATCCACACAGCGTTTCCTCCTTATCCACACAGCGTTTCCTCCTTATCCACACAGCGTTTCCTCCTTATCCACACAGCGTTTCCTCCTTATCCACACAGCGTTTCCTCCTTATCCACACAGCGTTTCCTCCTTATCCACACAGCGTTTCCTCCTTATCCACACAGCGTTTCCTCCTTATCCACACAGCGTTTCCTCCTTATCCACACAGCGTTTCCTCCTTATCCACACAGCGTTTCCTCCTTATCCACACAGCGTTTCCTCCTTATCCACACAGCGTTTCCTCCTTATCCACACAGCGTTTCCTCCTTATCCACACAGCGTTTCCTCCTTATCCACACAGCGTTTCCTCCTTATCCACACAGCGTTTCCTCCTTATCCACACAGCGTTTCCTCCTTATCCACACAGCGTTTCCTCCTTATCCACACAGCGTTTCCTCCTTATCCACACAGCGTTTCCTCCTTATCCACACAGCGTTTCCTCCTTATCCACACAGCGTTTCCTCCTTATCCACACAGCGTTTCCTCCTTATCCACACAGCGTTTCCTCCTTATCCACACAGCGTTTCCTCCTTATCCACACAGCGTTTCCTCCTTATCCACACAGCGTTTCCTCCTTATCCACACAGCGTTTCCTCCTTATCCACACAGCGTTTCCTCCTTATCCACACAGCGTTTCCTCCTTATCCACACAGCGTTTCCTCCTTATCCACACAGCGTTTCCTCCTTATCCACACAGCGTTTCCTCCTTATCCACACAGCGTTTCCTCCTTATCCACACAGCGTTTCCCCCTTATCCACACAGCGTTTCCTCCTTATCCACACAGCGTTTCCTCCTTATCCACACAGCGTTTCCTCCTTATCCACACAGCGTTTCCTCCTTATCCACACAGCGTTTCCTCCTTATCCACACAGCGTTTCCTCCTTATCCACACAGCGTTTCCTCCTTATCCACACAGCGTTTCCTCCTTATCCACACAGCGTTTCCTCCTTATCCACACAGCGTTTCCTCCTTATCCACACAGCGTTTCCTCCTTATCCACACAGCGTTTCCTCCTTATCCACACAGCGTTTCCTCCTTATCCACACAGCGTTTCCTCCTTATCCACACAGCGTTTCCTCCTTATCCACACAGCGTTTCCTCCTTATCCACACAGCGTTTCCTCCTTATCCACACAGCGTTTCCTCCTTATCCACACAGCGTTTCCTCCTTATCCACACAGCGTTTCCTCCTTATCCACACAGCGTTTCCTCCTTATCCACACAGCGTTTCCTCCTTATCCACACAGCGTTTCCTCCTTATCCACACAGCGTTTCCTCCTTATCCACACAGCGTTTCCTCCTTATCCACACAGCGTTTCCTCCTTATCCACACAGCGTTTCCTCCTTATCCACACAGCGTTTCCTCCTTATCCACACAGCGTTTCCTCCTTATCCACACAGCGTTTCCTCCTTATCCACACAGCGTTTCCTCCTTATCCACACAGCGTTTCCTCCTTATTCACACAGTGTTTCCTCCTACAGTGGTTGGTGTTTTTTCCAACACTGTCGGTGGATGGAGGTTATTCACACGGTGATTGGTGCTTATTCACACGGTGGTTGGTGCTTATTCACCCGGTGGTTGGTGCTTATTCACACGGTGGTTGGTGCTTATTCACACGGTGGTTGGTGCTTATTCATACGGGGATTGGTGCTTATTCGGACGGTGGTTGGTGCTTATTTGCACACTGGTTGGTGCTTATTCACACGGTGATTGGTGCTTATTCACACGGTGATTGGTGCGTATTCATACGGTGGTTGGTGCTTATTCACAAGGTGGTTGGTGCTTATTCACAAGGTGGTTGGTGCTTATTCACACGGTGGTTGGTGCTTATTCATACGGGGATTGGTGCTTATTCGGACGGTGGTTGGTGCTTATTTGCACACTGGTTGGTGCTTATTCACACGGTGGTTGGTGCTTATTCACACGGTGGTTGGTGCTTATTCACACGGTGGTTGGTGCTTATTCATACGGTGGTTGGTGCTTATTCATACGGTGGTTGGTGCTTATTCACACGGTGGTTGGTGCTTATTCACAAGGTGGTTGGTGCTTATTCACACGGTGGTTGGTGCTTATTCACACGGTGATTGGTGCTTATTCACACGGTGGTTGGTGCTTATTCATATGGTGATTGGTGCTTATTCATACGGTGGTTGGTGTTCATTTCCACAGTCCTTCGTGCTTATTCTTTGAAGGACAGTGTTTCTGCACAGACTATAATGTTATTATTGCTTGTTATGCATGGACCAGGACCAGGATGAGGACGAGGACTCGCAGGCATCTCACGAAGCACCGATCACACCCTCTACTGGAGCATGTAGTGGGGTTCTATAAGCTGAACATGAGCCACGTCCGCACATGGACCTCTTCACTGGAAACCCCCTTTAATGTCGGTTGGGGGGGGTGGAGTCCGTCACGTACGCTGATGTAATCCACGGCCATGACGCCATTTCGGAGCTCAGTACAAAGGGAGGGCCACTGCTGGAGAGAGAGGAGTTCCGGGGGGTATTCCCCCACCCCCTCCGGTGTCATGTTTTAAAGGAGTTTATGTTGAAGCCCGACGGGTCCTGTTGGTAGTATTTTCGAGCCAAGCACAGTTTTACGACTCCGTTTCTCAGGAAAGATTAACTGATTGTTTTCGGACACCGTGATAACTCTGCCGGACTGATCTCGCTCTGGGTTCCTGTTTCCAGAAGCCGTCCACACGAAGGTTATCACGTGACCAGTGACCCTCCAGTTTCGTGCGCCTCCATCCTTACACCCTGGATTCCCACTGGAACACTCGGGAACGCAGGAAAGCCCCCCAGACGTCCTGGATTCCCACTGGAACACTCTGGAACGCAGGAAAGCCCCCCAGACGTCTTGGATTCCCACTGGAACACTCGGGAACGCAGGAAAGCCCCCCCAGACGTTCTGGATTCTCACTAGAACACTCGGGAATGCAGAAAAGCCCCCCAGACGTTCTGGATTCCCACTAGAACACTCGGGAATGCAGGAAAGCCCCCCAGACGTCCTGGATTCCCACTGGAACACTCGGGAACGCAGGAAAGCCCCCCCAGACGTCCAGCATCTCCATTGTGCGTGGGACACGAGGATGGCCGATGGGGGTTCAGACTGTTTGTTCCTTGTCGAACAGCGCACGAGTTCTTCACACCGCACGGATCGTTGTTCACGTTTAACATGGTCGCGGGTTTTCGTGTAAACAACACTCGAATCAAAGCACGAACCCTCTGGGGAAACGAGAGAAGCGCCCAGAGCGCGGGCGGAGGGAGTGGGGGACCGTGCCCTCGATTTCCAGTCAGCAGACGCGGGAGGAATCCCCCTTGGGTGCTGTTTTCGCCGAAGTGACGTCACATTGTTCCGCCGAGCCTCAACCAATGGGCAGCCGCGCATGGAGCGCATGCAAAGCACCCGGTCTGGAGCGGAAAGTCCCAGGGGGCGTGGACCTAACAACCACCGAGGCATCGTGAGTTACCACGTGGTTTTCATCTCTCGTCATCTGTGAGTGTGTTCAACTAGCGATGGTTGAACGCTTTTGATAGATTAACCGCTCCGGGGCATGCTCCCATACCTGACCACACCTGATTAACAGGGTGTTGATGAGCGTGTTTAAGAGTGCTTCAAATCATCACGTGACAGCATGAAATGCGAATACAGTACAACATGATGATTGTTTATAGTTCATTAATGAGCGTACTAACTATAATAATGAATTGATTTCACGAGATCGCTTGGTGGTTGGAGTTCGTGTTTGTTTTTTTTCTTCCCATATGAACTCACGTGTCTCATAATGCTCGTGGACCCCACGTTTGAACATCGTAGGTTCAAAGATCCCATTTTGGAAGATCCCATGTTGAAAGATCCCATGTTGAAAGACCTCACTTTGGAAGATCCCATTTGAAAGACCTCACTTTGGAAGATCCCATGTTGAAAGACCTCACTTTGGAAGATCCCATGTTGAGACATCCTATGTTGAAGGATCCCATGTTGAGACCTCCCATGTTGGAAGATCCCATATTGAGACATCCCATGTTGAAAGATTCCATGTTGAAGGATCAAATGTTGAGACCTCCCATGTTGGAAGATCCCATGTTGGAAGATCCTATTTTGGAAGACCCTTCCCATCGTGACCTTCATCAGTTTCTCCCCGATTGAATCCACATTTTTGCCCTTGAACCCCGATCCCCTCGGGTTACCTGAACTAACCATACTATATATATATATATATATATATATATATATATATATATATATTTATATATATATATATATATATATATATATATATATAATATATAACGTCACGGTCGAATTCCCAAGGAGCCCTTCCACTCTTCCCCTGTCCCCCTCCCCAACCTTCGGTAAAGGACACCCTGGTTTATTTATTCAACCATTCATAAATCAATAATTTCATTAATTTCCAAAATGAACTTTTCGCAACTTTGTTGTTTCCTGTGCAAACTTTGACTGCAGTGAGTGAGTCACCCTTGTTTGACTTGGGTCGATTCGTGTCGTCACGACACCATGACCCCTTTCGTACGGGCACGACGAAGGTACACACGTGACCCCGGAGGCATTGTGCGCTCATGGTAAAGGTGATGCGAACGCTCAAGTTAAAAATATCATGCTTCCTAAAACCGGGGCTGCGCTGGTTGTTATCGGAGGTTGGGTCGGAAGTTGGAGGCAGGGTGAGTTGGTAAAGGGGCGGGGCCAGGCAGAGTGGGGGCGGGGCATCCAGAGCCTGGATTTAAGTCAAGTGCACGAAACTCGAGTGACGCTTGAAGTGCTCGATCAGGAGGAGTGTGTGATCCTCACCACTAAGCGCTGGACCAGGTGGGTCGTCTGTTCACCCATATCACTGGATCCCGATCGCACCTACATCGTAGTCACTGGACCCGGATTTTGCTGTACACCTGTATTGGGGACTTCATGGTGTTGCGGATATACCTGGACGGTTCGGACTCGTGGCGTTGAATATCATCCGACTGGACCCCGAAGGAGTGACGTCTGGGACTCTGAGTTGAACCTTTGGAAACGCGACACCCGCAGTGGCGGGATCGTGGCGGTGGGATCAAGGTAACCAGCACATTGACTGTTTGAGCGTTTGGTTCACTTTCATAATTTACATACATATATATATATTTATATTTATATATTTATATATATATATATATATATATATATTTACATATATTTATATATATATTTACATATACTTATATATATATATATTTACATATATTTATATATATATATATATATATATATTTACATATATTTATATATATATATATATTTACATATATTTATATATATATTTACATATATTTATATATATATATATATATATATATATATATATATATTTACATATATTTATATATATATATATATATATATATATATATATATATATATATATATATTTACATATATTTATATATATATATATATATATTTACATATATTTATATATATATATATATATATATATATATATATATATTTATATATTTACATATATATATTTACATTTACATATATATATATATATATATATATATATATATATATATATACCTGTACAGGAGTATATCCTCCAGCATCGGGTTCAGCTTCTTTGCCCCATCGAGATTGGATGTTTTTTTAACCCCTTCGATCCACGTACATTGCCGTTATCAAGCGAACACGGTTATAATGTCATGGCAAGCACTAAGGACACAGGACACACGTCAGGTGTACCTCGGGTAAAGATCTGACCGGGTGGTGCATAGGTAGCACACACTTAAGTTGTCCAGTCTGGGTTCGATTCCCGACCCGACTGAAAACCGTCCGATAGGTGGCTTCGCAGGCCGGCCGAGGCGTCACAAAGTGCTCCGTCGGTCCAGACATTAAGCTGGCTGTCCCATCTGCTAGCATTGACTAGTGGGCATTAAAGAATGCACGTTGTGTTTCGCGAAGATTGGGTGAGTTATCACCGACACCTTGAAAATATTAGTTTTTTTTATTTCTTTATTCTCTCTCAAATCGCATTCAGTCGAACGTCAGGCCTGGCCGGCCTTTTCGTGAAAGCCTTGGGCCAAGAATGCACCCTCTTTGAGCTGATAATCTCTTACTAAGGGTTAAGGTATCGTAAGAAGAGGAAGAAGGAACATCAAGTAAGTATTGTGCTCAGGCAGAGCCTGCTGTCCCTTCATGGCGTACCGGTTATCGAGTGATCCACAACTACATGGCACTGCACTGTTAATTGAAAATGATTGAACGACACTGAAAACGACTTATACCTATAGTTGTTGAAAAACGTGGTTCAAACAACAACCCATTGTGTCATACAATTGTGGGACGATAAAAAGGTCTTCGATCAATGATTGTAAATCGGTTTGGACGAGATAACCAAAATTTTTTTTTATAATCAGCAATAACTTTGTGAAAAGTTACCTTGAAGAGTTGTTGGAAACCTTTCTGGAGTATCGATAGTTTACCTGTAGAGGTGGCTCTCGCGTAAACTTCTGTTGAGTGGACCATTGTCGTGACATGGCGCATGCGCTACGTCTGTCCACCAAGTTCAGTTTATGATCGAGGGATAACTTGTTCAAATTGAATGTTTTACTTTGTACACGAACAGGGACACGAACCCGCCATTTGGCCGTACTTTGGCTCTGAATTTGTCCGCATCGTGCATGCGCAGACAGGATTGAGATCATTCATTTATTCTGTCTGTGTGGCAGTCAGACAAAGTTTTATAATCATTCCAAACAGGAAACTTACTGTTTTCAAGGACGTTATAAAGGACACAAACAACAGGCACGAAGAACGAATGTCATGCGTTCAATAAAGTGGCGTATAAGACGATGCATCAATGGTGGCAAACTTCCGGGTGTTTTTTTTTTTTCTACGGCCTTTAAAATCTTTATTTTATTTCAATTTAATTGTATACTGTTATTTATTAATTCATTAATTAGTGCTTCGTGTCTGGACAACACCCATACAACACATACTGCGTCCCGTCCATAAATCAATGCGAGCAGATAGGATGTCCAACTTAACGTGCAAACGATGGCCAGATCACTTTGTGATGCCTCGTTCGGCCTGCAAAGCACTCGTTGGATGGTTTACAGATGGGTCGGGATGGACTAGACTCGTACAACAAATATTACATCTGGTCCATTATATTCGGAGTAAACAAAATATCAGACACAAAGATGTTTTTATTCAAACCTTATTCTCTAAAGGGTTAATTGGCGAGTGGTAAATAAACAGGTGTGTTGAATGCTAAGGTGCTCGCAGGAATCGTTTACCTGTGTGTTCTATGGACCTTGTGTCACTCTTCCTATCGTGGTCTTCACTCAGGGTATACCTGCTCAAACGTGTGCTCGGTTTGAGTCCCACAGGGGAATTAACTCAATAACATGTGAGTTTGATTAACGTGGTACTCGTGTTAACAATTCATCACATTCCCTAACTTCACACCCCACGTTCAATTACCTTTGGTAAGCAGACGTTCCAGGTTTTCAAGGTTCGAGCCGGAAGCGTTGGTAGAACGTTTTCAACATTGACGCACCTCGTCACAAAGGAGGTGACCCATAGCGACAGAACGTTCACACCGCAGGGGGTCTTCTGTGCAAGTCATTTTAATAGCACCGTGAGTCCCTCCAAACAATGGAGTCAGTGTTATTCTTTCCTACAGTATGCTCCAGATGTAGGAAAATGATGGGCGGTGGAGTATGTTGGGTGATGGAAGAGAATAATGGGAGATTGAGAATGTTGGGTGATGGAGGAGAATAATGGGAGATGGAGCATGTTGGGTGATGGAGCAGAATAATGGGAAATGGAGCATGTTGGGTGATGGAAGAGAATGTTTGGAGATGGAGCATGTTGGGTGATGGAGGAGAATAATGGGAGATGGAGCATGTTTGGAGATGGAGCATGTTGGGTGATGGAGCAGAATAATGGGAGATGGTGCATGTTGGGTGATGGAGGAGAATAATGTGAGATGGAGCATGTTGGGAAATGAGCATGTTGGGTGATGGAGGAGAATAATGGGAGATGGAGCATGCTGGGTGATGGAAGAGAATGTTTGGAGATGGAGCAGAATGTTTGGAGATGGAGCATGATGGGTGATGGAGGAGAATAATAGGAGATGGAGCATGTTGGGAAATGAGCATGATGGGAGATGGAGCATGCTGGGCGATGGAAGAGAATGTTTGGAGATGGAGCATGTTGGGTGATGGAGGAGAATAATGGGAGATGGAGCATGTTGGGTGATGAAAGAGAATGTTTGGAGATGGAGCATGTTGGGTGATGGAAGAGAATAATGGGTGATGGACGAGAATAATGGGAGATGGAGCATGATGGGTGATGGAGGAGAATAATGGGAGATGGTGCATGTTGGGTGGTGGAGTAGAATAATGTGAGATGGAGCATGTTGGGTGATGGAAGAGAATGTTTGGAGATGGAGCATGTTGGGTGATGGAGTAGAATAATGTGAGATGGAGCATGTTGGGTGATGGAAGAGAATGTTTGGAGATGGAGCATGTTGTGTGATGGAAGAGAATAATGGGAGATGGAGCATGATGGGTGATGGAGGAGAATAATGGGAGATGGAGCATGATGGGTGATGGAGGAGAATAATGGGAGATGGAGCATGTTGGGAAATGAGCATGTTGGGTGATGGAGGAGAATAATGGGAGATGGAGCATGTTGGGTGATGGAAGAGAATGTTTGGAGATGGAGCATGTTGGGTGATGGAAGAGAATAATGGGAGATGGAGCATGATGGGTGATGGAGGAGAATAATGGGAGATGGAGCATGATGGGTGATGGAGGAGAATAATGGGAGATGGAGCATGTTGGGAAATGAGCATGTTGGGTGATGGAGGAGAATAATGGGAGATGGAGCATGTTGGGTGATGGAAGAGAATGTTTGGAGATGGAGCATGTTGGGTGATGGAGGAGAATAATGGGAGATGGAGCATGTTGGATGATGGAGGAGAACAATGGGAGATGGAGTATGATTGGTGATGGAGGAGAGTGATGGGTGATGGAGCATGTTGGGTCTTGGAGTGTGATGGAGGAGAATGTTGGGTGATGGAGCATATTGGGAAATGGAGCATGTTTGGTGATGGAGGAGAATTATGGGTGAAGGAGCATGTTGGGTGATGGAGGAGAATAATGGGAGATGGAGCATGTTGGGTGATGGAGCATGTTGGGAAATGGTGCACGTTGGATGATGGAGTATGTTGGATGATGGAGGAGAACGATGGGAGATGGAGGAGAATGGTGGGTGATGGAGGAGAATGATGGGTGATGGAGAATGGTGAGTGATGGAGCATGTTGGGTGATGGAGCATGTTGGGAAATAGAGTATGCTGGATGATGGAGTATATTGGGTGATTGAGGAGAACAATGGGAGATGGAGTATGATGGGTGATGGAGCATGTTGTTGGGTGATGGAGGAGCGTGTTGGGTTGGGATAGGTGATCACCTCCTGTAGAATAAGCAGTCATGACGCCAGTGAATGGCTCAAATTTCACAATAACTTGGTCGATGAAAGTTTGGACAATCTCAGGATATCATTAGACCTCATGCAACAGGTGTCCTTTTAGAACATGGCATCAGGTTTTGGTGTACGAGGGCCATCAACTGGTCTTTGGATATCCTAAATATTTTGGATATCCACATGTCTGTGGTCATGTTACTCTTTACCATGAGAACAAGTAATCTGGATGTGCAGCCCAATGTGCAATCCCTTATGTTGTGCCATAATGCCAATCTAGAACAAGACAGGGCAATTAACAATGTAAGGCCTCGTTTCGTTTATTTGTGACGTTTATTTGTGAAATGTAATCGTTTATTTGTGACCATATTAGGCTCGATAATATAACTGAATCAAACCCCCTAACTTGATGAGGCAGCAAGGCACAGATCGAGTTACATCACAGCAACCCCCTGACTGGTGATCAGCAGGGCAGAGACAATGTGCTCGCGTGGCAGGCGACACTTGTTACTGACAGGTCGTGCAGCAATCGCTGTGATGGAACTCGATCTGTGCCTTGCTGCCTCAAGTTAGGGGGTTCGATATATAAATCTATAAATCTATAAATCTATAATTCCAGCAATCTCTGTGTGTCTGTGACTGCTGTTTCTCGACAACCACTGGTCCGATCTAATTAAAACTTGCCAGGTATATTGCTGGGGACCTGAGTATGTGCCTTTTCAAGGTTTGATATTAATCGGACAAGTGGTTCCCAGGTTATGGCCATTTATTTACCAAACCAATGACAGGACATGTTGCTGCGTAGGCGTGGCCGTTGGGGAAGAGATCCTCAGCCGAGTTCCCCATTACGGGTTACAACGTACGGACTTCCGGATAGTGATGACTTACTGTATTCTAATAATTTCTCGATTTCCTATGCGCATTTATAGATAAACACAATGCTCCAATCCAGTCATCGTTTACGAGAGCGAAGGAACGGCCTGTGTGGTTGTTTGAATTATTTTTCTTTTTTTTGCACGTACGGCCACGCACGTACGGGCACGCGAGAGCGAAGGAACGGCCTGTGGTTGTTGTTTCTGGCACGCGGTTTGAAAGTTATTTTTTATTTTTTATTTTTTTTTTTTTTTTTTTTGCACGTACGGGCACGCACTAGTAATATATAATACATGTAAAACATATAATATATATAATGTATTATATAGAAGCAGGGGGAAGGGTGAGGAGGGGGAAGGGAGGGAGAGAGGAGGGGGAGGTTGAGGGAGGTACGCGTGAGGGGTGGGGAAGTGAAGGCAGCTTGAGGGGTGGGGAAGGGAAGGCAGCATGAGGGGTGGGGAAGGGAAGGCAGCATTAGGGGAAGGGAAGGCAGCAATTAGGGGTGGGGAAGGGAAGGCAGCATTAGGGGAGGGGAAGGGAAGGCAGCATCAGGGGTGGGGAAGGGAAGGCAGCATCAGGGGTGGGTAAGGGAAGGCAGCATTAGAGCAGAGGGAAGTGAAGACAGCATTAGGGCAGGGGAAGGGAAGGCAGCATTAGGGCAGGGGAAGGGAAGGCAGCATTAGGGGAGGGGAAGGGAAGGCAGCATTAGTGGAGGGGAAGGGAAGGCAGTATCAGGGGTGAGGAAGGGAATGCAGCATTAGGGGAGGGGAGGGAAGGGAAGGCAGCATTAGGGGAGGGGAAGGGAAGGCAGCATGGGTGGGGAAGGGAAGGCAGAATTAGGGGTGGGGGAGGGAAGGCAGCATTAGGGGTGGAGAATGGAAGGCAGCATTAGGGGAGGGGAAGGGAAGGCAGCATTAGGGGTGGGGAAGGTAAGGCAGCATGGGTGGGGAAGGGAAGGCAGAATTAGGGGTGGGGGAGGGAAGGCAGCATTAGGGGTGGAGAATGGAAGGCAGCATTAGGGGAGGGGAAGGGAAGGCAGCATTAGGGGTGGGGAAGGGAACGCAGCATTAGGGGTGGGGAAGGGAAGGCAGCATGAGGGTGGGGAAGGGAAGGCAGTATTCGGGATGGGGAAGGGAAGGGTGATAAAATGCGTCGAAACAGCAACATTTTTTTTACTCACTGGACTCCATATAAAACCTGTTGGGAGCATTTGAAAACCCATGCTATCTACCTGGCAAAGGCCTGCCTGTGCACAACTATGCTCGCACATGCAGCAACCTTTGCATCCCTCTGGTCGGCTCACTCTGACTGATTCGTACATGCTATACTATGGAAAATTCAAAACTAAACTGTCCGTCCTTAACAGTCCCTTCAACAGAGGGGGAGGGGTGGGGGAGCAGGGAGAGAGGTGTGAGAGAAAGAGAGAGAGGGAGAGGGGTGAGAGTATGACGATGTGAGGGGCAACTGGGGAAGGAGAGGGGCAGGATTCTGGCAGATGTGATATCCAGTTTAACGTCCATCCGAGGGACGGCACACACATTGATGAATCACCCTGCCTGTGAAACACCAGGATGACAGTTTATAGCTGGGTCAGGATTCAAACCCAGGCCAGACAGCTTAGAGTGAGCATGCGTACCTCTCAGCTATCCTGCCATGACGTGGCGATTCATTGCTTTATAACAACCGAAAACATTTTTAACTCATTGTAATGATCTTATTCATTTTGCCTTCCTTACTCCGGAAATGTCCCCACGGAGAACTGAGCCGCCATATCGCCATCAAAGCTTGAAGAGCGCTTGCCAAGTGGCTTAACCACTCAAGCACTCCAACGAAACGGTTGAAGAAACTTTAAAAAAACGAAACGTTTAATTTTTTTCATATGTATCTATCTATGCCGAAGTGACGGGTAATGAAGTAATGAAAGATCATACAAAAATGGAAAACGTGAAAATAAAATTGCACATTTTTAGCGAGCCAACCACGATCCGACATCGCCAGAGGCACCGCACGGCCAAACGCTGACGAACGGGCCCTGAACTATGTTCAAGTCGATTGATATATTCAGTGACAGTGCGATCGTCTGATGAAGGATAATTAAATAAGGGCATTAATTATGTTCAAAAGGAGTGTTGAAATTCAGCCAAACACCCGATGTTCATTCATGCACTTCCTTGGAGTTCCCTTAGAATGCATGCAAAGTTTGGGGCCACGAGGTTTCATGGTTTTGGATTTATGGAAGTGACGGACGGACTGATTGATGGACACCCACTGACATTGATTGGCATAGATTATATATCTACATGGACAAACCTCCTCTATAAGGAGTGGAGAAAAGAATAGTAAGGCCCCATGACAACATTGTCCGGGGAGAGAGAGAGACAGGATGAAGAGACTTCACAAGTTCCAAACAGAGGACTAATCCTCTCGACGGACAAAATGCAGACTCCAAGGTCCAAAATTAACTCAAATCAATAAGACATTAAAACGTTCTGGGTAAATTAGACATAACAATGTTATTGTTGTGTCGAGAACCGTGCTCAACAGCTTTATTGAACCATGCTCAAGGTAGGTGGGGCGTATAAGTCGAGCCTGTAGGCCTTGCAGCGCACTTCAAATCACGGGTTAATACGGGCAAACTTACACTCGGGAACAGGTGCGGATAACTTGGACAAAATCCACATTCAAAGTACAAATTTAACTCGTGGTTACATTAGATAAGTCTGATGAACTGTGCTCCAAGCCACCTCGTGCACAATATTAAAGCGCCGACCGACTGATGAACAGACACGCTGACTGATTACAATACATCGAGGATTGAGCGCGGATAACTTCAACCAGGATTGGTCACCAAACACGTTTCTTTGGACAATTCGACCTTCGAAGACATCAATGCAATCTTTCTCTAAAAAGCGGATGCACGACCTCATTCCGCATGCGTACAGAGGCCCGGAGAGGATCAATAGTGAGCAAGGTGAAAGTGAGAGGCCCTCATGACCATCTCAGGTACATGGTGATAACATCATTAAGCATTCTGTATCTAAGGAGGCCATTTTGGTCATGCAACTCGACATCCCATGTGGAGAGTCTTGCTGCTAGGAACCCATTGATCTTCCAAAATTCATGGTCATTCGTCAGACGATAGACACCGAGCAGCGTCTCCTTTATCGACCCATTGGGTCGACGGACCATCGAATAAGGTACAACGATACTATTCTTTCCCCAACTCATCACGACATGCACTCAATACCTGCTGCTGTCCCATCATTTCTCGACAATGAAAGATTTACTGCAACTTCGGCACCGAATGTGTGTGGAACACCTCATTGGAGATGGAGCGGTATCAGTCTGTTGGTGAGGTGGGTTTGTTCAAACGGGCCATCTTGTGAGGATATGCTTGCTAACTTCAGCACAAAATTAGCGGTCTGCGTGGGTGGCAAAGGAATGCAAAACGAATAAAACAAATACCACGAACCTTTTAAAATACCTTAAATGGTACTTGTTGAGTCTTTGGTCGGCTTTCTTTGTTTTGACGAGGCGTTAAGCCCGAAACGTTAATGCCTCTTTTATTGATGGCGGATCAACTACCGTTTGAGGTATATTCAAAGGTTAGTGGTATTTGTTTCATTTGTCGGGCCATCTTGTGGTTTGAACACTCTGTGAACAATCATAATGCTGACCACCATTGCTTACTCGTATGGGAGCGGTCGAGTACAGTCCGAGTAAGCACGTGTGTGAAACACCATCGGTCGGTACTTCATGGTAGGGTAGGGGACACATAATGTTACTGCACCAGTACTTGCATGACGTGGATAACAAACAGGTGCAATCGACATGTGTGGATCCAAAGAAATCCTTTTCTACCTCGTCCGGACCGGTTTCACGTACTTTACAGAAACTGCAAAATCGTTCGTAAAAATAAGTACGTGCATTTGCGTGTCAAGGTGTGTCCAGGCTATACCTTGACCATGTGACTGTAAGATGACCAGCGAGGTTTCATTTAGATGGATGAGATGGAATGGGCATCCAACCTCTGGCTGGACCTGAAGGAACCAGTGAGGTGTGGAAAGTTAGGCAGGTAAAGCCTTTTCGTTACCGTCTCACTCTCTCGCTTCCCCCCTCAGACACACGCAGTGGTATGCAGAGCATGGAGGCTGTCCTTTGGGGAGATCGGCCTCTGTCCGCAGCGTGGGACCTCGCACCACCCCACGAAGAACCTAGCTCCAACTACACGCAACTCAGCCCAGTGGCTACACCAACCGATGGCAGTGCATTTGGTATGTGTGCCAGCCACATTGTTTTCAACTCACCATAACCATAACTTCAACACTCTCTTGATGCTTTCTTTGTGTTACAACCACTGTGATTAAACTTTTCAGAAAGGTTCTGGTGGGGGAGTGGAGGAAATGTAGAATTTGACTACAAAGAGAGGAATGTACCCATTGAGTTATTCATACAAAACGGATACGAGAATTATTTATTTATTTATTTTTAAAGTGATTCTTCACTATTCAGAGATGAGGTCAAAAATGATATATATATATATATATATATATATATATATATATATATATATATATATATATATATATATATATATATATATATATACACATATATACACATATATATATATATATATATATATATATATATATATATATATATATATATATATATATACACACATATACACACATACATACATACATACATACATGACATGATATCTCAATGTTATCGACGGGTTCTGACCAAACTTGGTGGATGAGTTGGGTGTGTGACGAGAACAAGCCGATGAGATTTTTTTTGGTTCAAGTCCAGATCCAGATCCGGCCCATCGGTGGGAAATGTAGACTGTTCAGCCTGGTGGAGGTACGCGCTCTACCGAGTACCGTTCTAGTCTACATTGCTTCAGGCTTGTATTTTTGAGTAAAGTGATCATGTGTCGTCCATGACGGAGAATCCAAAGTTTTTTTTTTTTTCAACTTGTTGGAGATGCATCATTGGGAGAGATTCAACGTTCCAGAGCACACCCCCGATGGGAGATTCAATCTCACCTTGTGAGCTAAACGAGCTGTACACCTGATGTCACCGAGTGAATGAAAACTTCTCGGAGAGACGAGACTCTGAAATCCTTGTTGAAGTCATAACTGTATTTATTCGCATGGTCCTCGGATTAGGGTTTTTCAGTAAATATCAAAACCAAACTGCGATTCCTCCAGTGACTACTGGTATGCAGCTAGAATCTACCCAAACTGTGATGATACATTCAACATTTTGGCTTCTCCTGTGGGCTATGAAGGGGGTGAAGTTCAGACAGCACAACAACGAAGGGAACACGGAAGGGCCGTGCCAGTTGGGCAGTCGTAAATTATTCTATTGGAGTACTCGTGTACAAATGTGTATCTGTCTACCACTAAACAATGGATAATTAGAAGGCAAGAGGACTCGAGTCATAATGGTATTTTTTCGTACATCTTCCAAAACATGACATGAGTAATGCAGGCAGACATCAATGAATGCTAATATGAGCGTAGTATCTGTGAAGCACAAAGGGTGAAAAGTTGTCATCCCAGCATCAGTGAGAGCACATGGATGCAGGACATGCACACACACGATCACAGAGTGGATGTGATTGATAGCGAAAGGAGATGATTATGACCAAAATGTGAAAACGATCACTGCCCCAGAGGAGATAAAATGAATCTGCCCTCCGAATAGACTTTCCCCAACACACATGGTGGCTGCCCTCCGAATAGACTTTCCCCAATACGCATGGTGGCTGCCCTCCGAATAGACTTTCCCCAATACGCATGGTGGCTACCCTCCTAATAGACTTTCTCCAATACACATGGTGGCTGCCCTCCGAATAGACTTTCCCCAATACGCATGGTGGCTGCCCTCCGAATAGACTTTCCTCAACACACATGGTGGTTACCCTCCTAATAGACTTTCTCCAATACACATGGTGGCTGCCCTCCTAATAGACTTTCTCCAATACACATGGTGGCTGCCCTCCGAATAGACTTTCCTCAATACACATGGTGGTTACCCTCCCAATAGACTTGCCCCAATACACATGGTGGCTGCCCTCCGAATAGACTTTCCCCAATACGCATGGTGGCTGCCCTCCCAATAGACTTGCCCCAATACACATGGTGGTTACCCTCCTAATAGACTTGCCCCAATACATATGGTGGGTTACCCTCCTAATAGACTTTCTCCAATACACATGGTGGCTGCCCTCCGAATAGACTTTCCCCAATACGCATGGTGGCTGCCCTCCGAATAGACTTTCCTCAACACACATGGTGGTTACCCTCCTAATAGACTTTCTCCAATACACATGGTGGCTGCCCTCCTCATAGACTTTCTCCAATACACATGGTGGCTGCCCTCCGAATAGACTTTCCTCAATACACATGGTGGTTACCCTCCCAATAGACTTGCCCCAATACACATGGTGGCTGCCCTCCGAATAGACTTTCCCCAATACGCATGGTGGCTGCCCTCCCAATAGACTTGCCCCAATACACATGGTGGTTACCCTCCTAATAGACTTGCCCCAATACATATGGTGGCTGCCCTCCAAATAGACTTGCCCCAATACACATGGTGGTCACCCTCCTAATAGACTTGCCCCAATACACATGGTGGCTGCCCTCCGAATAGACTTTCCTCAACACACATGGTGGTTACCCTCCCAATAGACTTGGCACAATACACATGGTGGCTGCCCTCCGAATAGACTTTCCTCAATACACATGGTGGTTACCCTCCCAATAGACTTGCCCCAATACACATGGTGGTTACCCTCCCAATAGACTTTCCCCAATACACATGGTGGCTGCCCTACTAATAGACTTGCCCCAATACACATGGTGGCTGCCCTCCCAATATATTTTCCCCAATACACATGGTGGTTACCCTCCGAATAGACTTTCCCCAATACACATGGTAGCTGCCCTCCTAATAGACTTTCCCCAATACACATGGTAGCTGCCCTCCTAATAGACTTTCCCCAATACACATGGTAGCTGCCCTCCTAATAGACTTTCCCCAATACACATGGTGGCTGCCCTCCGAATAGACTTGCTCCAATACACATGGTGGCTGCCCTCCTAATAGACTTGCCCCAATACATATGGTGGCTGCCCTCCAAATAGACTTGCCCCAATACACATGGTGGTTACCCTCCTCATAGACTTGCCCCAATACACATGGTGGCTGCCCTCCTAATAGACTTGCCCCAATACACATGGTGGCTGCCCTCCGAATAGACTTTCCTCAATACACATGGTGGTTACCCTCCCAATAGACTTGCCCCAATACACATGGTGGTTACCCTCCAAATAGCCTTGCCTCGATACACATGGTGCCTGCCCTCCTAATAGACTTGCCTCGATACACATGGTGCCTGCCCTCCAAATAGACTTGCCCCAATACACATGGTGGTTACCCTCCTAATAGACTTGCCCCAATACACATGGTGGCTGCCCTCCTAATAGACTTGCCCCAATACACATGGTGGCTGCCTTCCGAATAGACTTTCCTCAATACACATGGTGGTTACCCTCCCAATAGACTTGCCCCAATACACATGGTGGTTACCCTCCAAATAGCCTTGCCTCGATACACATGGTGCCTGCCCTCCTAATAGACTTGCCTCGATACACATGGTGCCTGCCTTCCTAATAGGCTTGCCTTGATACACATGGTGCCTGCCCTCCTAATAGCCTTGCCTCGATACACATGGTGGCTGCCCTCCTCATAGACTTGCCTCGATACACATGGTGGGTTACCCTCCTAATAGACTTGCCCCAATACACATGGTGGCTGCCCTCCGAATAGACTTTCCTCAACACACATGGTGGTTACCCTCCCAATAGACTTGGCACAATACACATGGTGGCTGCCCTCCGAATAGACTTTCCTCAATACACATGGTGGTTACCCTCCCAATAGACTTGCCCCAATACACATGGTGGTTACCCTCCCAATAGACTTTCCCCAATACACATGGTGGCTGCCCTACTAATAGACTTGCCCCAATACACATGGTGGCTGCCCCCCTCATAGACTTGTCTCGATACACATGGTGGCTGCCCTCCTAATTGACTTGCCCCAATACACATGGTGGCTGCCCTCCCAATATATTTTCCCCAATACACATGGTGGTTACCCTCCGAATAGACTTTCCCCAATACACATGGTAGCTGCCCTCCTAATAGACTTTCCCCAATACACATGGTGGCTGCCCTCCGAATAGACTTGCTCCAATACACATGGTGGCTGCCCTCCTAATAGACTTGCCCCAATACATATGGTGGCTGCCCTCCAAATAGACTTGCCCCAATACACATGGTGGTTACCCTCCTCATAGACTTGCCCCAATACACATGGTGGCTGCCCTCCTAATAGACTTGCCCCAATACACATGGTGGCTGCCCTCCGAATAGACTTTCCTCAATACACATGGTGGTTACCCTCCCAATAGACTTGCCCCAATACACATGGTGGTTACCCTCCAAATAGCCTTGCCTCGATACACATGGTGCCTGCCCTCCTAATAGACTTGCCTCGATACACATGGTGCCTGCCCTCCAAATAGACTTGCCCCAATACACATGGTGGTTACCCTCCTAATAGACTTGCCCCAATACACATGGTGGCTGCCCTCCTAATAGACTTGCCCCAATACACATGGTGGCTGCCTTCCGAATAGACTTTCCTCAATACACATGTTGGTTACCCTCCCAATAGACTTGCCCCAATACACATGGTGGTTACCCTCCAAATAGCCTTGCCTCGATACACATGGTGCCTGCCCTCCTAATAGACTTGCCTCGATACACATGGTGCCTGCCTTCCTAATAGGCTTGCCTTGATACACATGGTGCCTGCCCTCCTAATAGCCTTGCCTCGATACACATGGTGCCTGCTTTCCTAATAGACTTGCCCCAATACACATGGTGCCTGTCCTCCTAATAGACTTGCCTCGATACACATGGTGCCTGCTTTCCTAATAGACTTGCCTCGATACACATGGTGCCTGCCCTCCTAATAGGCTTGCCTTGATACACATGGTGCCTGCTTTCCTAATAGACTTGCCTCGATACACATGGTGGCTGCCCTTCTAATGAACTTGCCTTGATACACATGGTGCCTGCCATCCTCATGGACTTTCCTCGATACACGTGGTGGCTGCCCTTCTAATGGACTTGCCTCGATACACATGGTGCCTGCCCTCCAAATGGATTTGCCTCGATAGACATGGTGGGTTACTCTGCTAATAGGCTTGCCTCGATTCACATGGTGCCTGCCCTCCAAATCGGCTTGCCTCGATACACATGGTGGCTGCCCTCCTCATGGACTTTCCTCGATACACATGGTGGGTTACCCTCCTAATGGACTTGCCTCGATACACATGGTGCCTGCCTCCTTATGGACTTGCCTCGATACACATGGTGGCTGTCCTCCTAATGGTCTTGCCTCGATACACATGGTGGCTGCTCTCCTAATGGACTTGCCTCGATACACATGGTGGCTGCTCTCCTAATGGACTTGCCTCGATACACATGGTGGCTGCTCTCCTAATGGTCTTGCCTCGATACACATGGTGGCTGCTCTCCTAATGGACTTGCCTCGATACACATGGTGGCTGCCCTCCGAATAGACTTGCCTCGATACACATGGTGGCTGCCCTCCTCATAGACTTGCCTCGATACACATGGTGGGTTACCCTCCTAATAGACTTGCCTTGATACACATGGTGGGTTACCCTCCTAATGGACTTGCCTCAATACACATGGTGGGTTATCCTCCTCATAGACTTGCCTCTATATACATGGTGGCTGCCCTCCTAATAGGCTTGCTTCGATATACATGGTGGGTTACCCTCCTAATAGGCTTGCCTCGATATACATGGTGGTTACCCTCCTAATGGATTTGCCTTGATACACATGGTGGGTTACCCTCCTCATAGACTCAACTCAGAGGAACCAGCACCAAGAGACAAACAATGGGAGATAATTCCTGAGATTATTGAGGATTAATTTCAAGACAAATGAGCTTGGACTTTTGGAGTAAATAAGAGGACTGGATGACGCACACGCGCGACCGAGATGGGTTGGGGCGATGAAAAGGCAGGAATTGAAGAATGAACATGTCGCGTGACACGCGAACGTATGTTACCATGTTTGAGATGTACTGTGGAAAGATCCCACGTGTACACAATTCCCTTTTCGTGTTATGTCTCTGTGATTGCGTAATCGGGTTTCTCGACTCACTCCATTTTGTTTTTTTCGAGTGCTGTGTTTATGGATTGGCAGCATTCTCATGCCCATTGCAATTTGTCCGAGGGAAGTAAACGTCAACAAAATTGGGTGTGAGGGTATCGCATGTCGATCAGACGAGGAAGGACAGGCAGACTACAACCTCCTGAAGGCTATCATTGAGCCAGCAGGGTTTTTAACCAACAATCCAGAAGTAACTTGTTGGTTTCCAAAAGCTTGCAAATACTGGGAGATACTCCCTCAAATCCAGGCAAACTGCTCACCTCCACTCGTTTATCCTCCTCTTGACTGTGGAATCGCATCCCCGAGTCGGTCCAATCGCGTTCTTCTCTCTGCTGCCTTAAAATTGAGCCACCATCATGTTATCCCCGATTTTCTTCCTTACCTTCTCGAGTTTCATGGACACTTGATGCTATGAACATGGTGGCTGCCTTCCTAACGGGCAGGAGAGCAGCCACCACGTTATTCGTCGTCTCCTCTATCCACCTGCACTCCTCCACATTGACTCTGTCAGCTTTTCCTGTCCACTCATCTAATCAGTTTCCTCGTACTGTCTCCATGTCCCTATTTGTACTGACCATGTGATCGTTCCTTCCCCATTTCTCCGTCCTTCCTTGTATCCCAACTCCCCTCTGTTCCATTTCTGTGTCAACACCACCCATCTGCCATTGAGCTCTTCCATGAGCCGTCTCCACATGCATTTGACCCCAACACCTCCAAGATTCCACTCCAGTATGATTTTTACAATCGAGCGACTGTCTATAGCAAAATACCTGTTCACCATCAGCCGATCATAGATACACCATACCTGTAAACCGATTTACATGCCTGTCTGCAGTGGCACGTTTGGTTAACTTACGACATGTCTTGTTCACCCCTCTACCTACCACACAGAACAAAACTCTCTCCTTGCTTGCTTGCCAGAAAACTACGAAGATACCTTCTGGCTCAACCAAATGGATAACCACAGTAAGCACACGCACACACGCACGCACACATGGAGAGCGAAGACAAATGGAAGTTTGAGTTGAGTCCCAAATGTTTGAGTTTGAGTTGAGTCCCATATTTGAGTCCCAAATGCTCTACATTCAGAGGCACTCAGTGTTTCCACACACACGGAACCAGCTCGTACACCACAAGCACTATCGGGCCTTTTTTAAAACGTGTCCAATCCAGCAATTTCCTATTTGTCATGGCGCCGACTCAACATGGTGTCTTATCAGACGAGTTAGTTGATTTAGAGGAGATGAAACCGATCAGCTTTTGACACGTCACTTTTGTCCTCCACAACCCCGCAGCAACGAGCTGGTTGGACCCAGTCCTGCCGCATGATGTTCCGGGCTTTTGCGATGCGGGCTACGATTCCGATCATTCTGCACCGCAACAAGAACCTCTTTATGACCATGGTTACTACAGCCAAGGCCCAGGTATGGGCCGCATCACATGCGGTCTCCGCATGATCTTCACTCATGGTGCACGATCTCACTCCGAATGCATTATTTGTTCAAGACACACGACGTGCAATGCATGCGGTTCTTCTGCAGAAAAATGCATCGCGCACACGCCGCCTAAAATCGGAGCTCATCAATCATCTCCAGTCAGACTCCTTCCCTGCATTTTCAGAGTTGAGAGATGACATAGAGTAAGTTTACCTAAGTCGTAAAGAACACCAAACACGACACTAATAAACAACGCCACCGAGCAGGGACAACCTCTCATTCTTCACCTCTTTGGACATCTCTCAAAAGGAACGTCTGCAAGACAATCGGTGCTGCACACATGGACATATCGTACACTGCGAGTGCAAAAACCAAGCATGCTAATGCAATTAAGCACGCACCAAATGGACGTTTCTCATCTCCGTAGGTCATCTCAAACTGACCGTGACTTCTCCTTGGAGCAGCAGTTTTACATTAGACAGTCTTCTTCTTTCCTATGAGTAGCTAGCACATCATTTGCTGGAGACACAGCCATTCTGCAGATTCAGTGCTCCCCCTCCCCCTAGTTTAGAGCAGGAATTAGTAATTGGTGCAGAGTTCCGGCGATGGCTCACCGACTCTTCGTGAAGGACATCGTGGGAGATGACATCCACCAACTAATGCCAGCAGATGGGTCTCCCAGTTCAACATTCATACAAGGGATGGCACACACAATGGTGAAACACCAGGATGACGGTTTATAGCCGGGATAGGATTCAAGCACAGGCTAGACAGCTTAGAGGTGAGCGTGCGTATTTCTCGGCCGTCCTGTCAGCCTTAATGTGCAGCCAGTGATACAGAACTTTCATTTTACACACAAGAGTACACAATGTGCATTACATGCGTGTCCATGTCGACCACCGACCACTCCGTAACCACGCAAAACCATTGCATCACTGTTTGCAAAACCATTGCATCACTGTCTCTTCTCGTTTGCAGAAACTCCTCTCTCTGGGTCATCTCGAATCGACAGCGACTCGGATTTGGAACAGTTTGACGTTTTAAATGGACCCCCACCCGAGGCAGCAACTCCAGGTAACAAGAAGTACCGATGCTTGGGCCTTCTGTGTTGTTTGTCTCAAATCCATCTTCCACTCATTCGTTTTGCACGACATCCCGTTCAATGGAGATTAGGTGTTATCCACACAAAGCTGGTACCATTTTCCCACCCTCCATTACTCGTGAATGTGTTGGGTTCCTGTTTAACAAAGAATTGGAGAAGTGACGTCCTTTTGGATCTCGTGCTCGTGGGACTTGGAAGGCCAGAGTATAAATTTCCACAAAAAACGATACCGTTGACATCTTGTGCCTCAATTCCGTAGGTCGACCCTCAGTGCGAGAGAGGTACAACAAGGCCTGCCACAAAACGGGCCGAAACAGCCAACAGACCCCAGCCAAGGCTCGACGTAAACAATGTAAGTTACCGGACCGGGTCGTCTTCACACTGGTACATAATTGAGGTGTTTTTATTGGTCCATCGATAACGAGTTGGACGATGTCAAGATTGGTTACTCAAATGATTGCCAAAGTTAGACATTCACATTGTCCCAATGGCATGAGTGGTTGAAGGAAAATGAGCCATCTATTTATTACATATGCATGGGAGGTGGTGGAAAAGGGATGGGAGAGTAGTGAAGTGTAGGAAAGAAGATTTGACTAATGAGAAGGTTGGGGGAAATCGATGGAGCGTTTCAGGAGGAGGGGAATGATCTGGGGTCCAAATTCCGCCATGTTTGTGTATATGCTCATTTGGTATGAAGCTTTGCAGCATTAAAAAGGAAGTTTTGGTCTACAAATCGTTTGTTCAAGTTAAGCACACGTTTTGTGGTTCATGGACACGTATGACCACTGATGCTTTGCCAGAACATTTTCCGACGTGGAGAGTTTGAGCAGTGGCCTTATGAAGGTGCCATCGTCCGTGTCATTTGCAGCCGACGAAGGCCGCAACGGCCTCCTCTGGGAATTTATCCGAGATATACTGCTCGAACCTGAGAAGCACCCGGGCCTGATGCAGTGGGAAGACAGACACAGCGGGGTGTTTCGATTCCTGCGCTCAGAGGGTGTCGCTCAGCTTTGGGGCCAGAGAAAAAACAACCGATCGATGACCTACGAGAAACTCAGCAGAGCCATGAGGTAAGCGAGGTCCTCATGAGACACCGCCCGGGGTTTCACGAGACGGAGGGACGAAATCTCCATCCGGACATGGGGGGGGGGGGATCAAAATGCTACAATTGCCTTAGATCTACACGGGCAGACAGGTACAAAGCTCAACCTTGAATCAAGCTGACGTGCACCACCTGCACCTCATCGAGATGATTTGAACAAGTAACGTATTTGTGATGCCAAGCACCTGAAAACGATCTTGTCCACAATCTAGAACGAAGTATGACTAGTGATTGATGGTGTTTTGAGGGCCGCAGCAGGCTCGAGAGAGGTGTTGCGATTATTCTATTTTGTGAGCGATGTACGGTGGGGTCAACGTATGTACAAAACGAGTGGGAGCGGGACTCTCTCTTCATGCAGGAGCCTGTGCTTGAATCACGTGCAGCACAAGGCCAAGGCGAGATAAGAGTGCACTCCACACGATATGGGATTTCTACCTGCGAAACAAGCATGATGTGAAAATCACGTGATCAGAAGGAAATACGAAACAGCCCAAACCAGAGCTATTATAATCTCCGTTAAAACGAGATTGATAGCATGTCTCAAGCACCTAAGATGCATCGTATGACAGGGCAGCTCAAATGGATAAGAACAGAGCACCGATAATTCGGAACGTGCTTGCGAGCCAGGTTACCACCATGGTCAAAAACCCTTCCAAATTCAGGCAGAGGCGCACGTCACGGCAGCAGTTCTTTGCGGTTTCCCGTGGCGAGTTGCGGTGCAAGGAGGACGTAGAGCAACATGTGGCAGTGGCAGATATGGAACCCAAAGCAACTGTGGCAGATAAAGAGGAGGGGCCTGCACTATCACCGGTGCAAAAAGAGATGGCTGTGTGTGACAACTGCAGTCGAAAAAATAACTAAATAAATAAATAACGGAATGTGTAGATCACTTGAGTTGCAAAACAAAACAAAAAGTTCAAACTACAAGTGGGTAACAGAGGTATGGTGCTGAGAGTGCCCAGCTCGATAAACCAAAACTCCGTAGAATGAAAAGGGAAGAGAAGTAACATTGATGACTCAAGGTGGGATTGCACGAAACAACAGCGTTGTGTTGCAATGGAGCAAACATCCACTTAAAAAAAAAAACAAAGAAATGATGGACCAACGGGCGATAGGCCTGAAACGTGACCGAAAAGGCCATTCGATCCGCAGCATCAATGGCAAAATGCTCAACGCCTCGAGTTAAACGGGTCGTAGCAGCTCCACCGGTACGTAACGACCATCGAGTAAGGGTCAGACCATTCTTCGAGTGTTAATTGACCTGATGAATAACGATGTCATGACTTGCACAAGATGTTAGCTTCAAAAAGGGTCGCGGTAGTATCGCGTCGAGGAGATCTTCAGTACGAGACGGTCTTCAAGCTACCCCGCTTGTGCAATGGCATGCAATTGGTGACGAGATCTTCAAAAACCATTTGACGATGTGAGTGTTCGGTGCACCCTGTAAACACACCACCTTTCTCCTTTCTCAGGTACTACTACAAGAAAGAGATCCTTGAACGGGTGGATGGTCGACGACTGGTTTACAAGTTTGGGAGAAATGCTACAGGCTGGAAGCTGTAGGGTTTTATTCAGTCGATCACTGCCTTGGGTATTCTAAATACTCGATGTACCACCTTTGCCTTATGGTTCTGATGTATAGACCACCATGTAATTTCCACAAGGGTGTATGACCCGTAAGCAAGCTCAACCCAAAGTACCCCCCTTGCTATCTATCCCCCGATGCCAAGAGCAGAGTCGGTTACATGGGGTGAGACATTTTTACAGGTCGGACGCTTCTTCGATGAATCCATGGGTACACATTGCTCATGATGGGGAATGTTGTTACGTCAAATGTAAATAGATGCAATTGTTGAGTTGTTTTTACACTGTACAGATGTCGACTTTAATTTGGACTGTCTTGAAACAGCCTGAAAGATCCATGATCCAAACTCATTAAAAAAAAACACGTTTTGTTCATGTTCAAAATGGACTCTGTTGTTTGTCGAGTACAAAGTCAAAGGCCTAGTGTTCGGTCATGGTGCCCACGTTGTACAGTACCAGCTGACGTTTCGGTCATGGTGCCCACGTTGTACAGTACCAGCTGACGTTTCGGTCATGGTGCCCACGTTGTACAATACCAGCTGACGTTTCGGTCATGGTGCCCACGTTGTACAATACCAGCTGACGTTTCGGTCATGGTGCCCACGTTGTACAATACCAGCTGACGTTTCGGTCATGGTGCCCACGTTGTACAGTACCAGCTGACGTTTCGGTCATGGTGCCCACGTTGTACAGTACTAGCTGACGTTTCGGTCATGGTGCCCACGTTGTACAGTACCAGCTGACGTTTCGGTCATGGTGCCCACGTTGTACAGTACCAGCTGACGTTTCGGTCATGGTGCCCACATTGTACAGTACCAGCTGACGTTTGTCATGGTGCCCACATTGTACAGTACCAGCTGACGTTTGTCATGGTGCCCACATTGTACAGTACCAGCTGACGTTTGTCATGGTGCCCACGTTGTACAGTACCAGCTGACGTTTCGGTCATGGTGCCCACGTTGTACAGTACCAGCTGACGTTTCGGTCATGGTGCCCACGTTGTACAGTACCAGCTGACGTTTCGGTCATGGTGCCCATGTTGTACAGTACCAGCTAACGTTTCGGTCATGGTGCCCATGTTGTACAGTACCAGCTGACGTTTCGGTCATGGTGCCCATGTTGTACAGTACCAGTTGACGTTTCAGTCATGGTGCCCATGTTGTACAGTACTACGTGCACAACCATCTGCAGTGCCTCTTTTAAATCATTTTATTTGTAAGAAAATCCCAAATAAACACTATGCAATATCTCCGTGTTTCATATTAAACCGACAGGAGGTAAGGGAGATAAAGATAATTTAAATGCACTGTGTACAAACCAAACCGGGAGAATAATAATTACGATCAGCACTAAAGAGCGACGTTTAAAAGTTGTTTGCCTGACGTGGCCACAACCTCACCCACAAACCACAGCAGAAAAAGCGAAACTGTACAGCATCATTCACCAGGAGTCGGAGGGAAAAAAAAAAAGAAAAAATCTTCAAAAGATGCAGAGTGGAGAGTTTTCGGCCCACACAGCCGGCTCACCACCAGTACATTAAACAAGGCCTAGTGATAAAGATCATGTTACCCCCAAAGGCCGAAGCGCAAAGGCCTTGTCGAGGTGAACGATGTCTTCATTTTGGGCACCGCTAGGGTGGTTATTGGTGGATGGGATCATGGATGGAAGGATCGAAATTCTGATTAACAAGCTGCCCATCGTGAAAGATGACAAAACCGTGGAAAGATCGTGGCCTTTCACGCAGGCGAGCTCGCCAAGCTTCCCTAGGCCCGGCTGAACCCCACCACTCCGATGTGCAGAAACTCACGCCCGTCCCGAAGCAGCCGCGATGAAAGGTTCGGAAATGAGAGGAGCCGGGTGGATGGGCCGTGGGAAAAGGAAAGTCCCGTGGGTTTGGGGGTGGGTGGGGGGTGGGAGCGGAGTTGTTCGAGTCACTTCACTGCCGTGCCTTCAGTGTGTCCGACAACCTGGATGGGGACAGTGACGTGGTTGAGGTGAGAGATGGAGGTAGTGCGTGAGGAGGACAAAATGGGATCAGCACGATTCAGAGTACACCTGGTGCAGTGTTGGGTGCATTGTTCATGGTACAGTGTGAAGTTAAAATAGACACACAGTGGAGTAATGCATTCTACTTCAAACATTACCCAGAAAGTCTTGTATATTACCCTGAAAAGTAAAACTTGTGCTTGGTAGAATAATCACACTGCAGGAAGGACACACCATCCTGACACACCATCATACACCACCCTCCCCAATGCATTCCCCCTCCTCTCACCACCCTCCCCTCACCACCATCCCCTCACCACCCTCCCCCAATGCGTTTCCCCTCCTCTCACCATCCTCCCGCTCTGCGTTCCCTCTCCCCTCACCTTCTCCCCCTATGCGTTCCCCCTCCTCTCACCACCCTCCCCTCTGCATTCCCCCTCCTCTCATGTTCTCCCTTTCACCACCCTCCCCCAATGCGCCCTGCCCTCCTCTCACCACCCTCCCGCTCTGCGTTCCCCTTCCTCTCACCTTCTCCCCCTATGCATTCCCCCTCCTCTCACTCCCCTCCCCTCACTCCCCTCCCCCTCTGCATTCCCCCTCCCCTCACTCCCCTCCCCTCTGCATTCCCCCTCCTCTCACTCCCCTCCCCTCTGCATTCCCCCTCCTATACGTTCTCCCTCTCACCACCCTCCCCCTACTCCTCTCACCACCCTCCCCCTACTCCTCTCACCACCACCCCCCCCTTATCCGTCCCCGTCCCCCCCCCCTCACCACCCCTCTCTTGGTTCGCTGGTGCCAGCAGTAACCACTATTTTCGTTGTGTCTGTCTGTTTGTGACTCTCTCCAGAGCATAGCTCCGTGACGTTTGATGCGATCTTGATGAAACTTGGACACAAGCTAGATATCATGGTCGAGTTGTTTCTTTGTGTATGAAGGGCATCCCACGCCCACTTGAACTTTTTCATTATCGATTTTTTTCTCGCAATTTCATTTCCAAGAAGCTGTGCGGTAATGTCCATAAGTACAACATATAAAAAATCCGATTTGATTTGGTCATTTTTGACGGAAGAGACATGTTTTTACGGTAGGGCTTCCTCAAAAGTTTCCAACTAACTCAACTGTACCTATCGTGGCATTGTTCAATAATGGCCGCGAACAATCATCGCCTCTCGGCTAGTCATTCCTTATCTTCCACACAAGGGTGGTGTGACGATTGAGGGGTGTGTGCTGAACAATGTTGTCGCCAATACGTCGGGAGGTGCAGCACCCATCCGTTTGAAGCTTCACGATGACATACGGAGCTGAACCCCGACCCTCAGAGGCTTTGATCAAGCTCCCATGTCCGGAATTCATGATTCGTAACATCAAAATATGGTGCCTCTGGGGTATCCGAATTGCACTGGGAATGTAATATTCCGGCCCTTTACTCCCGACTCCAGTCAATACACTCCAAAACCAGCTCGCACACCTCAGCTCAGCTCGCACACATTCCGAAACGTCGATGGAACGTTCTCATGACCGAAACCTTTTCTGAAAGGAACCGCACTGAGAGCACTTCTTTGAGATTTTAAGTGAGGTTAAGATGGATACCTGCTTCAAAAGCAGTGGATTGGAGTTTGAGTTTATGTTATCGATTCCTGTCCCCCCCCCCCCCCCGCAAAAAAAGAACTCTCCGTGAGCAGTGAAATATGTAAAAGATCTTAGATGTCCTTGGGTGGTCAAACTGAGACAAAAAGCAAATATGAAAACGTATGACATCACAAACTCCACTTCAGACGATGATGCGTCGACTCCCAAAACATACTCCTCGTCTCTCCTCCCTGCTCTGCACATCCCATGCTCACAACCTCTACATAAAACAACCAGTCACCAACCCCTCCCACACCACCCAGTCCTCACCACTCCATGCCCTCCTCCAGCCCAAGGTTCTTGATTGCTGAAGTTTTAAAAATCTGCCACTTGCGATCTTTGATGGCTGACAGGCCCAACGTTGAAGCCATCTCCGTCACGGACATTGCGCCAGTAATGTCCTGTTTGTTTGCGAACACCAGCAGGACGGCCTTCCTTAGTTCTTCTTCCTGCAAGCACACAAGGTTAGCGCAGCTGTGCACCGTTGCCCAGCACCCAGACATCATCACCGACCCAAAGGAAGAACTTCCACGATAGGACCAGACAGTTTTGAGCCTCAACCTTGAAGCAGGAGAGCGTTACGTTATGCTCGCTCTTTGCGGCCGACGATAGCCGTTGACATGTGACGTATGAATACGTGGGAATGTGAATTTTGATTGTGTGGGAACTGCAGCCTGCACGGAAACCACACCGATAGATCATACGGGTAACCGATAGATAGCTTGAAGGAATGGCCTGGAAGACCAGACCACTCGCTCGCTACCTTGCAGTTTTTGTTTTTATTTTTTTAATTCTGAAATGTGCATTTTGTTTAACGTGTGGGCAATAAGTCACCTGCTCTTTGCTGAAGAGCCCGTGGGATTTTTAATATCCACCAATTACAGCGAGAGAATGGAACACCCGGCTCGATGTCCATCAGAGGGGATGGCACACCCCTTCGAAACACCGACGTGACAGTTTACAAGGGGTCGGGAATCAAACGCGGACGAGGTGGCTCAAAAGCCCACCAGACGAGCACCAGGGAAGTGAGAGGGAGTGGATGGACACATGGGTCGTGGAATCGGTGTCAGCAGTGGGACAAAATAAATAAATAAATAAATAAATAAAAAGGAGTGAAATAAACACGAGTGGTTCGCTTAACATCAGGGTTTCAACAAGAAGTGCACTTAGTAGATCAACTCGGTGGAGCACACTCGCACCCTTGATCCCCTCTACATTCGGAAAAATGGTTCTTCCTGTTTCAATCTTTCACGGTTCGTCGTCTTCCACCTCAACGTCGAAAAAAAAAGATAAATAGTAATAAAAGTAAAAACGAGAAACTTTCCATCCGTGTTTGTACGTATTATCCAGGGCAACACGTCGCTAAAACACGACCGCGGTAGTTTGTCATCAGTGGAGTGATCTCTGTTCGAAGGACAGGTCCACAATCCTCCAAAGATATCTTTTGGAACGACCGAGCCCCGTGTTCAGCATAATGCTTGAAATCCGAGCGAATCGACGAAGAAAGAAAACTTTTAAAATGTGGAAGAGGGACAAGTCAGAGATGAAGGACAAAAGGCAGAGAAATGTGAACGTGCCAAACACCATGTGGCAAATGAATGCGATTTACATTTCTGTCCTTCGTTTGCATTCTTCAGAAACCACCAGTAGGAGACACACAGGATGTGTGGGATTCGGAGGGTGAGGAGACATTCGTGGAATTCAATTTTGCAGGGACGGTAAGATCGCCACACGGACGCGACGGTCACCGAAGCACTATCGAGGCGGTGGCAAGATCGGTTTTCCCAGCACGGAGTTGATAGCAACCGTGTTGCTTTGCTCACTGCGACGGAGGAGAGAAATCGAAGTCTCGGCCCCTACGTGGGAGTCGAGGTACCGCCGCGATGCGGGTTCACTGCCGCCCACACCCTTGGGGCGTAAGGCGAACGAACATGCCATCAGTCAAAACCGCAGGCGCACGTTGTGCCAAGAAGGCACGATTCTAAGAAGCACTCGTTCGCGTTCCGTAAACAATTCTCAGCATTATCAAATCCGTGCCGATTGGTGCAGTTTTCCCCTGGAATCACGTCGTCTGAGTTGCCATTGATAACATTTGGGGTAATTTATTGTCGTACTTCAGTTGGTGTTCAAGGTCTTGAGCAGGACATGGATGAAAGTGGGGTAAGAGATGCTCATCATACACCAGGATGATTAAAGAGAAAAGGAAAACACAAAACTCAAGACGATGTGGGAAAAAATTAAATAAATAAATAAATAAATAAATAAATAAATGACCACAACAACCCTAAACCTCACCTCAAATTAAAATCTCACCCTCAACCTCAACCGTCATCTCAATCCCAAACCTCAACTCAACTCCAACCCCAAATCAAAATCCCATTCCAACCTTCACCACAACCCGTGTACCTTGTTGATATATCCACCACCATACGGTAGTTTACATGTCCAAGCAGTTTTACGAGTCTTATATGGCTAGTTGAACAACAACAACAACAAATGACCTGAGGTCGATCACAAGACACTCAGCTGGGTGGAAACGATGGCCGACTTGAGTCTTTGGTGGCGACATGCTCCGATGGTGCAAACATTATCGGAAGAAAGGAGGTTGAGACGAGAAGCTCGTGTTGTGTTCCCCAAAAAGAAGGGGGTCTCGTTTGTGCCTGCCCGGGCAAAACGGTTTGGGAGGTCTGGTGCCCATGCATCACATGACGATGGCAATCCATCTGGCGAGGCCTTGGTGATTGGGCTCCATTTTGTGAATTTTTTTTTTCCCTCCCCACATTCTAACGAAGCGTTGCTGGCGGACAGCAACAAAACGAAACACACCAGGAGGGCACGTGTGCATTTCGATGGATGTTTTTGATTTAAAATGACGATAAAACAAGATGGAATGCGAGAAGAACAAAAAAAAAAAAAAAAAAAATCTAACATGGGGTAAGAAAGCTCGAGCTGATGAAAACCCGAACAACATGGAGACCGTTCTCATGGCCGAAGCCTTCGATTGATGCGGGGGAGTGTGCGGAGCCTTATCTTTAGTTTTGAAAAGCTCCACCGATGTCGCTTCAGTGAAACGTTTAGTCCGATTCAGGCCAAAGTCTCCCGGACAACTCAAAGCGACGAGCTCGGGCATCCTGCCAATGAAGATACCTCAGCACCAAGGTGACCACCTCGGTCCGGGCCAGAAAATCGCCGACGCCACCGGACGGAGGCAACATCGCCGGCACGGTTTATACGGGATCTCGTGCACGTGGTACCGTCACGTACCATTGTATTGCGGTGAGGTGCTTTGTTAAGAATAATAATGAGAATACAACAGGCATTTTTTTTAAGGCCATTTTCTCTGCTAGAGTGGGGGTTAGCCTTGCAGGCCCCATGACCACCTTCCCCATCATGGTGCCCTTTACCAGGCAATGCTTTCTGCCATAAGAAAGAAGAACAACATTTTTTAAATGGAGAGAAAGAATCCTCCCTCACAAGAGGAGAGAAAGGATATGGAGATGCAAAGAGAAAGGGATGGGGAGCAAACCCGAGGCCATCCGAGAACCACGAGGGGAGGAGGTACATAGGTGCTAATGGGGAAGGGAGGGCAGTGGGGTGGGGCTGCAGATGCTGAGTGAGGAGTGTCACAAGGAAATGGAAATGAAGAAAAACTGTCATTCACATCACTAAAGGTCGAATGACCCAAAGTCGACAATGACTATGAAGATGACACCGCCTGTTGTCACTCCAGAAAGCACGTCTGTGAATATTGGGGACCATTTGAGTTATAAATTTACATAAGGATGGATGTGGAAAAGTGGGGGGAGGTGGGGGGGGTGGCGTTGGGGATCACTGGTTTGGTAAGGGGGGTTAGTGCGGTTGAACGTACCTCGAGCATGGTGACCAGTTCGTTTTTGGAGATGCCAATGCGGTCACGATCACAGCTGTCCACCACATAGATCACGGCATCAGTGTTGGAATAGTAACATCGCCAGTAAGGCCTGGAGTGACAACACCACTACGCATCACTCATCGACACACAAACCACTCACCACCTCAACCACCAACACACAACGACCACGCCTCAAATCGCTAACACACGTAAACCAGTTACCACCTCAAACCACAACCACACGCCAACCAATTAACACCTGAAATCACAAACTCAAATCAACCACACCTCAACTACTCATCACCTCAAATCACCGCACGTCAACAACTCGACACCTCAAATCACCAACCCACGTTGCAATAAAAACGCAGAAAAACTCGAGAGTTCATCGAACATGGTACCTCGCACAGTTCACAGTTCACTTCAATTTCACTAGAATAATGATTTTAAGGATCTTAAAAAAAGGAAAAAAAAATTCCAAAAGTTTTGTGCTATTGAAGTCGTCCAGAAAGAGTCCTGAACAGCACCCTTGTATACGACTCCATTGAACATTTATTTGAATCGTAGTGCTGTCGGACCTCGTCATTCACGGGAGACAAGTTCATGAAAAATTCCTCGAATGGTGGGGCAGTTATTTATTTATTTATTGAAGAAATGTTTTTTTTTACCATGGTCTAAGCTCATGTAAGAGAAAGGTCAAAACAAATTAGGACAACAGAGCAAAGGGAACAGCAGGAGAAATGGGCAACACCAGCAGCAGGGTGGAGGGAAAAAGTCAATGGAAACAGGCAAACAAGGGATGCAGGTAACGACGAGGGGTCGGGGGAGAACGCAAAGGGTGGACAAGATGGATACGTAAATAAAATTGTGTTTGACCAGTTTGTGATTTTTATGAAGGTCTGAGGAGAGGGAAGAGGCTGCTGTCTGTCTGTCAGAAGGAGGAGAGATGTCACGACAGAGAGTGGAGTCGTCAGCAAAGAGATAAAGAGGATTTTCTGGAGAGTCAGCGATATCATTGATGAAGAGTAGGAATAATATGAGGCCGAGAACACTGCCTTGGGGTACTCCAGCCTTGACGCGGAGAGGAGATGAAAGGGTTCTGTTGAGAGCCACATGTTGACTACAAGAGTGGAGGCAGTCGGTAATCCAAGGGTGGAGTTGACCTTGGATTCCCTAGGCAGATTGGAGAGCAGGGCGGGATGCCAAACTGTATCAAAAGCTCGAGATATGTCCAGAGAGCCGGCCCCGATTTCATGTCTGATATTGAGGGCTCCATCCATTATTAGGAGAGGAGAAGCAGCATGTCCAAGGTCGAGTGATCAGGTCTGAATCCAAATTGATGATCTGAGATGAGGCCGTTCGAGAAAAGGAGTGATTTTATGACAGCTGTGATGATGGATTCCATGACCTTGCTGATGATTGAAAATAAGCTAATTGGTCTCGAGTTAAGGGGGATCCGTTTTTGCACCCTTTTTTGTGATGCTGTGATGTTGGCCGATTTCCAAGCAGACGGAAGATGACCGAGGACAAATGACAGGGTGAAAAGCACAGGAAGAGGAAGTGCAAGCGCAGGTTTTTAGGACACTTCAGCTGATGCCGTTCGGTCCAGTTGCTGAGTCTTGAGTCAAGGGTTGAAAGAACCTTCTCCACCTATTCAGGTGCAAAAGACACAGAATCCAGGTGCAGTTTGGTACGACTGGGAAGGATGGGTACAGAAAGAGAGGGGTTCGGGACACAAGATTTTGAAGCAAGCACAGAATTGAGGCATTCGGCCTTCTCACGAGTGAGCCGGCTGTGGTGCCATTTGAAGTGAGGGAAGGGATGGAAGGGGAGAATACACCAGGGACAGACTTGACGAGGCACCACCAGGTTTCAGAGGAGTGAGACAAATTTGAAAGGTCATTCTTGATATCACACAGATGGTGTTTTCTGGCTGTGCTGAGAGTAGACACACACTTGTTGCTGTCTTTGTGGAGTGACCTGAGGTTGCCTTCAGTTGGATTTGCCTTCCAGGAGAAGAATGCGGGTTGTTTTTAAGCAACTGCCTCGCCACAGGACTCGGAGTACCAAGAGCAGGAGGATGGGAAAGATAACTGAAGACGAGATGGGATGCATCTATGCATAAGCGAGATCAGGCTTCTGTGGAAGAAGTCCCAGGCTGAATTAATATTGGTGGAGCTGGATATCGGAGACGAGTCCTGAAGTGTGAAAAAAAACCCCCAAAAAAACCAAACAAACTGTGAATATGCGAAGCGAGAATGTAGAAGTACGTCACACTTTTGACCCGCAGATACGAGGTGTCCGCGAATGTCGAGGTCAGACAGTGCTGCAAAGCAGGAGGTTCTTGGAAGCATTTCAACAGATGATTTCTGTACTAATCTTGAAATACTGCGTAGAATTAAATGTATATAAAATAAACATTATGGAGTCATATAAATTAATTAATTCTGCTTTTACCGCTGTTGATGCACCCACAAACCTATTATTGATGCCCATTACGTCACCTCATTGAACACGTTACACATCCGTTCTTTGTGCCTGTTGTTTGTGTCCTTTATAACGTCCTTGAAAACATTAAGTTTCCTGTTTGGAACGATTATAAAAATGTGTTTGACTGCCAGACAGGCAGAATAAATTAATTATCTCACTCCTGTCTGCGCGTGCACGATGCGGCCAAATTCAGAGCCAAAGTGCGGTTAAACTTCAGGTTCGTTTTCCAATTTGTGTACAAAGTAAAACATTTAATTCAAATACGTTTTTCCTCGATCACAAATTGACATTTGTGGACAGACAGACAGACAGACAGTGAACCAATTGCTTAACCCCGCTTTACGCTTCACATGCGTGGGGTAATAACATCACGTGATCACCACCAAACAGCCAATAGGATGAGGGTTTGGAGATGAGACACACAGACGGCGGAGGAGAGGATGAGGAAAGGCAACAAGCAGTCATTCATAACACACGTCACACGACTCACCGTATACTGGTCTGCCCTCCAAGGTCCCACACTTGGAACCTGAGGTTCTGGTAGGTCACCGTCTCCACATTGAACCCGATAGCTGACAAGAGAGTTTAAAAGAGAGCTTGATGGTGATCGCTCCCGGCACATGCTGTGGGAACAGCTCATTCACACGTCCACAAACGGTTCTTTGTCACAACATCGGTTTGTAAGCACCTTGGGAGAAAACATCTGCATCCTCTCCAACACCGAGTGCAGCACACACTCGCGACACTCACTCGGTATGGAAATTAAGGTGCAGCACACACTCGCGATACTCACTCGGTATGGTGGTGACCACTTCACCAACTTGCAGTTGGTACAAGATGGTCGTTTTTCCTGCGCCGTCGAGTCCCAGGATGAGGATGCGCATTTCACGGGAGCCAAACAGGGTGCCAAAGATCTTGGATATCATCAAACCTGCACAGGGAACGTGGTCAGGAATCACATTCGACGTTTTCCTAAACTGACGGGACATCAAGATATCTGTATGTGCGGTGATCGAACAAAGCCACAGCAATGACTCATGGGTCAATGAAAGGATCAATTCAAGAGAAGGAATAACTCGTTCAAAAAAAGCGACAGGTAAGACTTCCAAGGTACTGCCGTTTATAATATATGGATCACTATACAATGCAGGTTGGATTGGCAGAACAATCATTCCTTACATCTCATTTACATGTCACCACGATGAGGGATTGTCTATGTGTCTGATTTTACACGAACCACATTTGCAAACTAAACTTTTAACAGCTACAGGGGCAGCCCGAGGGGTCGGGGTCAGGGCGAACAAGAGGGGGTAGCCTGAGGAGTCAGGGTCAGGGCGAACAGAGGGGGAGCCCGAGGAATCAGGGCGAAAAGAGGGGGAGCCCGAGGGGTCGGGGTCAGGGCGAACAGAGGGGGAGCTCGAAGGGTCGGGGTCAGGGCGAACAGAGGGGTTGCCTGAGGTGTCGGGGTCAGGGCGAACAGAGGGGTCAGAGCGCAAAGAGGGGGAGCCCAAGGAGTCAGGGTCAGGGCGAACAGAGGGGGAGTCCGAGGGGCCAGGGTAAAATAAAAACAGGAAGGCAAAGCTGTCACTGTGAAAGGTAAATTAAAATGGGAAGGGTGAGTGGTCAAAGTGAAAAACAAAAGGCTGAGGGTTGAAAACAAACAACAAAACCTGGGAAGGGAAAGAGTTTGTGAAAAAACACACGTGGGTGAGATGGTGGGAAATAGTGCAGAGGAAAAGAGGAACAAAAGGTACAATATGTGTGTGTGTCTGTCTGTCTGTCTGTCTGTGCATCTGTCTGTGTGTGTATCTGTCTGTGTGTGTGTGAGTGTGTGTGTGCGAAAGGGGTGAGGGGTGGGGCAGATTACACCGACAGTTAAAACACACAAACATTCTTGTCGATCCAGTTTGCTCACATTGCCTCCACATCAGGCTAAACAGAATATAAACTGGAAGGAATTAGGAGAGATTATGACACGTACAGGTGAAGGTATCAGTGTTGAAAATCTGCCAAGGGCTGAAAACGTTTAAAATATGTAGAAATAAATTTTAACAAGGACATGTTCAGCTGGTGAAGAAATTATAATCCGTTTGTGAACAGAAGACACTTTGACTTGCACCGAGCATTACCCACACCCACACACCACCTTTTAAACCTCAGAGCCCGAGGGGTCAGGGAGTCGAACAGAGGGGGAGCTTCATTCTGCTCCTTGTCCACACACGTCCACAAAGAGCATTACCCGATGGTCAGTTCCACACTTGACCATCAGACAGAAGTTTTAAACTTGATGTACTCAAGTTGATCGACGATACAAGCGGGAGGACAAGAGGTTAAGGCGAAAAAAGAGGGAGGTCATGAGGTTAAGGCGAAAAAAGAGGGAGGTCATGAGGTTAAGATTAATGGGTAATGACACGGTGACGGCTGAGAAGGACTACAACAGAGTCGTCAAACAAGCTGTCATGCTGATTAAAGACGTGACACAGTTGAACAGCAGTGGTGACATTACAACAGGTAGTGAACATAATGTGTGAACCTCATCAAACCGAAACTTCGATCAGTTTCCCCTTTCCTTGTAAAAATGGCCGAGGCTCGTGGAAGAGCTGGAGCAGAATCCATCACCATTTGGTTCAGTCTTGTCCTTTGCATATTTTTTTGGTGACGCCACCAAGGTAGTGAGTGATTGGTTGCATGGATTACGGACTTTCTCGAAGATAAGGTTGGGATGAATGAGGCGGATGGAAAAAAAGTGGGAGCCGGTTCGGGGGGGGGGGGAGATTGTTGGGGAAGATTTTAGAATTTTCACAATTTTACTCAAAAATAACCCCACAAGCTCCAATGGTGGGTCCATGACAGTTTATCATCACCCATCCACAAAGCGATGGGACATGTTATTGCATTGTGATCTGTCTGTGTGATCTGTCTCTCAGACCTTGCAACACATGGTTTCGACTAGCGCACCCGGGCGACCTTGGTCACATTTCCAGCTGGCTACTTGAACCTGTGGTCTGAGGTACCCCGCAGAGGCCTACAAGTCTCGACTAGCACGCCCGAGCAGTCTCAGGCATTCACGAAGTTGTACAATTCAACGACAAGTTTAATTGATACCTGAAAAGCGCTTTACATGCAAGCTTGCACGGCTAGGGTGTTTGTGCACACTTCCATGTGGTCGTTTGAAGGTGCTCACAAGTCACGGGGCACGGACACAGATTTGCACCTGAGCAACGAAACAGGACGACTACATTTTAGATGTTTTACAATCGCACGCACATGCACGGCTCGCTGTGCCGTTTGTCCGGGCCTTCACCGAACGCGATTCGAGCCCAGTCCGAGGACTGCGTCGTCCACTCGGATCCACATGCCACAACCAAAAGGTCTTTCCCGACAGCAGCCTAAGATTTCCTCGAAGACGAAACACAAAAGGGGAACTCGTGGGACAAAACATTGGCTTTATTCACAAGAAGACAAAATGAAATTGAACGCAGACAAGTCCCAATGCAGACGATCCAACTTGTGATATTCCCGACCAGTCTTGCACCACGGGTTTCGGTTCCGTTCCGTGGAAGGAAAGGCAGGCTGCTTTGGAAACGTGGTTCAGGGAATGCATTGGCGGCCGATACCTCGAGCTGGAAATTCAGCGAAACCACCACACACAGTGGTGACGCCTCATCGTCCCGAATTCCACTCGGTCTGCAATGACCTTTTGGACGTCAAATAAAAACGAGAGGTGTTCATCTCACCTTCTTGCTACCTTCCCTGGTGCATTGAACGATGAGACAACTACTCGCATTGACTTGCTCAAGACTACCTTATCCGAGAGAGAAGTCAGGCGAAGCTTTATGTCCCGGTGAGGAAATGCGAAGACCTTCCGAGGGTGCCAGGGTTTAGTGTGGCCGACGGGTCGAAGGAGTTGGTGATACGGAGCGAGTGCCTGAGCGATGAGATAAACCATGCGGCCATGACCGATCGTTATCGGCGCCGGCGCCTTCGAGCCGTGCGTAGGAACAGCACGCACACACCCCCTATCCAATCACAAACGTATTCAACCACAAGGTTACAAAAAGGTCTAATTGGTCTCCATACGAAAATGCTGTACCTGCTCAGTGCCTCCGCTTAATCAGACATAATGCCTTTCGTCAGAGCAAAAGTGATCTACCTGTGCATGCTGTTTTGCTCTTATGAAGGGCAAATGTTAGAAATATAAGAAACACCTTCTTCCACACTGCACTTACAGCTTCGTTACCACTCTGAGCAAGCCTGGTGTTAGCCTAACGGTTAGGGTGGCTGGTTTAAGATCTTACGCTCTTGAGTTTGAGACCCCGTCAGCAGTTGGATTAACACCAGGTGGGGGTTGATTCAGCCGGTCATCCTTCAGAGGTGAGCAAAATGAGTACCAGCGTGCTGGTAACAGGGGGCATTGCATCAAGCGGCACAGCCCGGCCCCAGAAAGTGATGCAGCCATCAGCCACAGGCTGCACACGATCGCCACTCCTCTCGGAAGTTTCCAGTTGGTAAAATCGATGATTGAACTTGTCAGACCGACACAGATCCACACGAACATTCACAAAGAATGCTCCATCAACTGGGATTTACAGACGTGGAATCCCAACATTGAATTGTGTGTTTATATCAAAGTACTCAACCCACCCCCACCCTCCACTGCGGTCCTCATCTCCCTCCTCCCATCCCCTTTCCAACACTCTCCTACCTTCTTACAATAACATATCGTGTTTGTTTGTACCACATCGATTTCCACTGGATTTTAACTCCTTCAACCCAACCTCCCACAAACGCAGTGGAGCACGGACCTTGGCAGCTCGGGCATGGACTGCATCATCTTCCAAACCTGATGCAGTAAAGAAATCAGATTAGTTAGAGAAGTCCTGCTCAAAAATGGGTGCAACAAGGGGATGCGCCCCACCTTGGAAGAACCAAAACAAAACAGAAATTTTAAACAATGGCTAGTTGAACAGGATAGAGCGATTAGGCTTGGAAAGGTGACAGTCAGCCAGAGCACGTCATTACCTACAATCTGTCCACAAATTTGACTTTTATGGGAGCCGTGTTCTAGACACTACATCAAACAAATGACACAAGTTGATATTGGAAGCATGGTACGTGAAGAGCCGGGAGGGTGGTCCTACTGGGGAGATGGTGGACATACCCACACAATACACACCTCTCATGCAAATGGTGAAAACTGGATGGTGCAAACGGCTGGATAAAGTGAGCAACAAACACCCAATCCCAAACACCACATCCACATGTGCACAACACCCAACGAGAACCCAACGCTCGCACAACCAACACCTCATCATGCCCAACATGGACATGAAAGCAGCAGTGTTCTTGCCCCAGAAACCAACTGGTGATAAATCTGGAGTAGATCGGGATGTCCTGTGTACAACCCAGAAACCTTGAACAGCTATCACCGAAAAACGACGTTACATTTACATAGACGCTTCAGGGAGATGTTCACAAACATTAACCTTTATAAACAGCTGCGTGTCACGGGTAGAAAAACACAATTGGCATGTCCGTGTGTGCTGGAAACGTTCCTCTACCTTATAGTAACTGTCGACTGTACATCCCGATCAGGACACGAACTGTACTGTCCAGCTCGGTAAGTGACTTAAGCACTCAAGCACTCCGACGGAACACCTGGCTTGGCAAACGATTACCAATTACCATCGATACGACGATGCACTCGGAAATGTCCAAATTAAACAAGTCAACACTTTTTTTTTTTGGAAACTGCTGATATTTTCAAATCTGGAGCTTACATCGATTTATCATCAAGAAATCATTGCGGCCTGTTCAAAATCAAAGCATGGTTGAGCAGGCCAAAAAACATGGCGGCTTCATAACCCAGCGAGGTTACCCAGGAAACGCCTTAAGACCCCATCGAGAGGGCGAGGTGGCCGAGGATCACATGATGAAGGAAATAATTGAATAAGGCCGTTAAATATCATCAAAAGGAGTGTTTTAATGAACCCAAAACAACCAATTTTCACTCTTGCGCTTCCTTGGAGTTTTCTTCATATGCATGCAAAGTTTCAGGCTGATAGGTTTCATGGTTTTGGAGCTATGGAGGACGCAAGCACGCACGCATGCACAGTCAAAAAGTATGCAGACACCCCTTCCATTTAGTGGATTCAGCTATTTCAGCCACACCCATTGCTGACAGGTGTGTACAAACAAGCACACAGCCATGCAATCTGCATAGACAAACATTGACAGTACAATGGGCCGTAATGAAGAGCTCAATGACTTTCAACGTGGCACCATCATCAGATGCCACCTTTCCAACAAGTCAGTTCATCAAATTTCTGCCCTGCTGGAGCTGCCACGGTCAACTGCAAGTGCTGTTATTGTGAAGTGGAAATGTCTTGGAGCAACAGCAGCTCAGCCGTGAAGTAGTAAGCCACACAAGCTCACAGAATGGGACCGCCGAGTGATGAAAAATTGTCTGTCATCAGTTGCAACACTCACGACCAAGTTCCAAACTCACTCTGGAAGCAACGTTGGCACGAGCATTGTTCGACGAGAGTTTCATGAAATGGGTTTCCATGGCCGAGCAGCCACACACAAGCCTCGGATCACCATGTGCAATGCCAAGTGTCGGCTGGAGTGGTGTGTGGGCCCGAATACATAGTGCCAACTGTAAAGTTTGGGGGAGGAGGAATAATGGTCTGGGGCTGTTTTCATGGTTTGGGTTCGGTCCCTTAGTTCCAGTGAAGGGAAATCTTAACGTTACAGCATACAATGACATTCTGGACTATTCTGTGCTTCCAACTTTGTGGAAGGCCCTTTCCCATTTCAGCGTGACAATGCCCCCGTGTGCAAAAAGAGGTTCATACAGAAATGGTTTGTTGAGATCAGTGTGGAAGAACTTGACTGGACTGCACAGAGTCCTGACCTCAACCCCAAACACCTCTGGGATGAATTGGAACGCCGACTGTGAGCCAGACCTAATCACCCAACATTGGTGCCCGACCTCACAATTGCTCTTGTGGTTGAATGGAAGCAAATCCCCACAGCAATGTTCCAACATCTTGTGGAAAGCCTTCCCAGAAGAGGGGAGGCTGTTCTAGCAGCAAAGGGGGAACCAACTCCATATTAATAACCATGATTTTGGAATGAGATGCTGGACAAGCAGGTGTCCACAGTGTGTGTGTGTGTGTGTGTGTGTGTGTGTGTGTGTGTGTGTGTGTGTGTGTGTGTGTGTGTGTGTGTGTGTGTGTGTGTGTGTGTGTGTGTGTTGGTGCGGGCCGGGGGGGGGGTCGGGTGAGAAGACCACATGTCCGTGTTTGACTTTTATGGAGACCACATGTCCGTGTTTGACAGGAACACACCGCTATGTCGATCCCCACCAGACTCCCCGGAATTGCAGGCCGTCGCACATGGATAATTCCGTGATGCGGCGGGTCGCTGACCCCACCGTGGACGCCAATAACTCAACTGCGTGACCTCGGGTCCTCCAGTCTATGGGTTACCTAATTAATCACGTGGTTTAATTACTGGGAAACACGCCTTGTACGAAGCGGATCACTTTACCGGATCGGATGCAACCGAGCGACACTGCCAAGGATGTATCGGCTCAAAGGAATGGATCGTCGGGAATAAAGTCCTGGCTAAGCTCGGATTCGGACCATGCCAGATCAATGGAAGAAAAGACAAAAACGAGCAGGGAACATTCCTAATGATAATTATTTATTTACAAGCAGGCGAGGAAAGATATGTGGCAAGCGAAGATTTATTGGGGTGTAATGCAGGGATAGGAAGAAGCATGGGGTGCGCCAATAATACAAGCAACTTACGAAAGCAGAAACAGAGCAGACTTGACACGAATTAATAACAATAATGATCTACAGATTTCCTTAACCAGACAGGCACCAGGACACACACACACACACACACACACACACACACACACACACACACACACACACACACACACACACACACACACACACACACACACACACACACACACACACTAACCAGACAGGCACCAGGACACACACACACACACACACACACACACACACACGGAGTTTTGCAGCCAGGGACCGAGAGGAGTTGAGGTTATGCTCTCAGTACCTGTGCGCCCGATGACACGACGCGCCACCAATACATTTCGGGGGGGGAGGGGAAATGCTCCGTGGTGCGGTACCAAACAGTAGTCACGTTGTCTCTGGCCCCAGCCGCATGCGCGGAGACTGTTCTGAAGGAGGAGCTTGAGTGGAGAAGGGGTGGAGTCCAGAGTGCGAGGGTGCAGTGGTGGGCAGGACCAGGTAGGTGGGTGGGGTCGACGTCGAGGTGTGGGCCGAGATGAGGAAGCAGAGTCGAGAAGCAGGAGATGGATCATCGAGGCGAGGCATGGGCAGAGACAAGAAGCAGGAGGCGGGAACAGGAACACACCGCGTGAAAACACACACACATGAGACGGAGGAACTTCTCCGTCTTTTATAGGGCCCGAAGCTCGGGGCGGAGGGGCCATGCCCCATCGCCTGAATTGGGCGCTCCGATTGGCCCCAACCCTTCACGTGGCCCGCCAGCTTGGGCCGGAAACCGCTTCACTCTGTTTCCGACAAGGCCATCCCCAACAGCGGGAACATTGCGCTCCGACTCCACAAGACGACACGAATCGCCCACACCGAAATCAGCACACGAAATCAAGCAAATCTTCATCGGGTCTGGACCGCTTGTCCTCGGGTGAACCGACCATGGACCCACGGTCTTCCGGAGAACCTCCCGGACCGACCACGTATCCTCCATCGGAGCCGCTTGCGGATTCCGGTGGTGTTCACTCTGAGATCTCGGGTCATCGTGGACCGCATGTCGTGTCAGGTGAAGGACGGTATGCTGTGGTAAACGAGACGAGGGGCAAGCAGGGCAGAGGGTACCGTGGATTGTCTTGCTGTCAAAAAAAACACCATCCATGCAGCCTCTTAAGAGGTATTTGTTCGCATGCCTTTCTAATGCAATCGGCAATTCTCCCCCAGCCTATTGGAAGCTCAAATCGACAGTCCAGCACCTAGCGCACGTCACTCGCCGCGCATGCCGGGTTTCGGGTTTACCCGGGAAGGAGACTCCGAGTGCAGCGGATCCTTCACGGCGGTGCGGCAGTTTTCCAACCTTACAGCGAAAGCGCACGTGACTGATTTATCCCAGGAAAGAAATGAAAAGAAAATGATTGAGCAACCCTAACTATTAAATCATCGCAACGCAGTCCCCGTTGTCCCACTAAACAAAAGGAAGGGAACTATCTACACGTATAATAATGGGATAACTGTCTTTGGACACCTATCCGGTGTATGCATGCGGTTCTGAGAACCGCAACAATATATATATATATATATATATATATATATATATATATATATATATATATATATATATATATATATATATATATATATATATATATATATATATATACATACACATCCAACCATTGGGACCATAATCTGTGCAGAGCGTTGGTGCTGCCGAAGCAGTCTCCTTGGTTAATGGAGACAATCATGGATGGGTCGCCACTTTGACACAGGATACCAGCAAGCTGACACTCATTTTGCCGACCTCGGAAGGATGAGAGGCAGAGTCAACCCCACCAGGTATTAATTCAACAGCTGAGTGGGATTTGAATTCAGGATCCTTGGGTCCCAAGCCCACCACCCTCACCATTAAGCCACACCAGGTGCGCACGCACGCACACGGTTGTATTGTCTGTTGGATTCGCTAGATATCCCTCATTGTCGGGTTTTCCGTGTGTGTGTGTGTGTGTGTGTGCGTGCGTGCGTGCGCGTGTGCAACGCGAGGCTCCACAGCACAAACAAGCAAACCGATTTCGATGAAACTTGGCGACAGGTGCCATATGTGCTGCAAGTGTGCGCGTTTGAGTTTCGTTGCTAAGCAGCGGCCGAAAAACCGCGTTCACCATTTTCAATACTTGCCCTACAGTTTTGAATGTGGAGAAACGAGACTTCGGAATTAAACACTTCGAGATATTTAGAATATTTTACTCGAGCCGACTTTTGATTTAGGTTTTATTTTTCAAATGGTAGTCCTTCAAAAATCGGGTGTCTATTTACCGTCATTTTTTCTAAGGAGTGCCAGTTGGCAAAATACGCAAGAGGAAAAATCTTGCCAGGCAGAGGAACAATTGTATGTGAACCAATACGTCTTGGCAATGAATCTTCGTCGGTGGATTGGTCAGAATGAAAAGCATCGTATCCAGCGCTTCGATCCAAGCGGATCCCTCGTCGCCTACCGGCTTGTCTGTCTGTCTGTCCATCAATCGAATCAGCCCCACTGGTAGTAAATGCATCGTATTGCCTACCATTGCAATCTTCTTGGCAAGCGGAGATGCAAGAAACAATTTTCAAAGGGGGTTTAGGGTGGGGGGGAAAGACCCCAATTCTCTCTCTGTAAATGTGTATCGTATCGTGCCACCCGGTGGTCGACAGAATTACAAATCACCTTTCCTGTATCACCAAGTTGACAATTCTGGCACCCAACAACCACACTCAAAATGTTGTCCATCCAGAGGCACTGCAGTAATCATTATTGTGAAGCATTGCCTTATTGCATCATATTATTGTCTGTTTGTTTCTTTTTGTATACCAAGTCGAGGCTCGTGTTGGAGCTAACACACAGAACATATAACAAGGCACGAGACAAGATGTGTGGGAGAGGGAAGGACAAAACAGTGGGGAACAGAGACATTAGGAGATATGTGTAAGGGAAAGAGATGGGGTGGAGAACACTGGGTAAACAAGATGGACATTACAGGGACTTTCAGGAAGGAAAGCAGGGAATTTGAAGGAGGTGGGTTTGGGGTGGATTAACGGGGGGTAGAAAAGATCGAGGATTTGGATGGGGGATGACAAGAGATGGTGGTGAACAGCTGTTTTGAAGACCTAGAGGGAAGAGTGGGGTTGAAGAGAGTGAGGGAGTTTGTTCCAAAGGTGGGGGGGGGAGGGGGGAGAGGAATAAAAGAGTGAAGGTGAGCAGTGATTCTTGATTTTGGTAGTTTTACCTGAAGGGGGTTACTGGCGGACCTTGAGCACCCTGCGGAAATATGAGGGTGACATACCTCAGACAGAGCAAAGGGGGTGAAGGGAGGGGGGGGGAACTGTGAGGCTGGAGAGGAGACGGTAGAAGACAGGGGTGCGGTGAGAAGGGAGATAATAATCCTAAAAGCCTTGGTATCTACAGCGTGATGCTGAGAAAGGTGTGATTTTATTTTAAATATTGTATTAATCGTTACATTATTATAATAATAATAATAATCAAAATAATAATAATTATTATTATGATAGTATTGCCTGCTAAATTATGTGATTAATTAATTAGAATTATACATATTACCCTTGGCTCTCTTTTTCTAAACTCCAAATTCCTTCTGCACAAGGTGCGGGTACCTCTGCTCATATACAGGTGGATGTATAAAACAAAACAACGGGACTCTTGGTGTCGGCAGTGAAGGCCCTCGTCTGCCTCCTCCTTCATTCAAAGTGAAATGGAAACTTGTTCGACATTATTGTTCAGCCATGGATTTGTAAAGTTATCCCAATTACCGCAGGAATGGAGTACATTTGACTCGATTCGGATTCCCTTCCAATGGGGGGGTATTCATTTTTTTTTTGAAGCGATGAACGTTGAAAGCCACGAACTCAACTTGCAGTCACAATCACTTTGCACACCTCGAATGTGGTGTGATGTGGTTTCTCTGGTTAGATCAGGCGATCACTGCCGAGCCAGCTCGAAACACCACCTCTTTATCTCACAATCCCAGATGCCTTTTTTTTTTTTTTTTTTTTTAACTCTGTGGGCCAAAATTGCAGCACGTGATGATGAGACCATCATCCAGTTCTCTGGTCTTCTCGTCGAGAGCGAGTGTCATGACCATAACCGATCGGAGTGTTCAATTTGCCACAGAAAGGACAAGGCGATGTCAGGAAAGAACAAAGATAGTGTGCGTTTCAGCACTCTCCGCGAGTCAGAGACGCCACTCTGTGGTTCAGAAAACGTATTGCAACCTCACAGATCCACCTAGTCCTGACAATTTATCCACAAGATTCCTTAGAGGATTTGTGTCACTTTGTGGTTAATCCATCTAACCCCAACAGTGTTCCTTTCATTCATTTGCATTCCAGCCAGCTTAATCCGACAACTCGGCTTTCACACAAAAGCAAAAAGCCATTTTAATGGAGTACTGGTGCCACCTGTCTGTCACACAGCGTGGCCACGGCACTTGGTCGAGCGCACAACTCCGCCAGGCTGAACACTTTACTCCTTGTATCCCACTGATTAGGCTGGATCTGGATTCGAACCTGAACCAAAATCGAATCGGCTTGTTCTTGTCACCCAACAAACTCATCCGCCACGTTTCGTCATGACTTGTCCATGACTTTTTGAGACATCATGATATCCATAGATATTGTTACTGGCCGGGGTCGGCCGCCAACCGGCCGCTCTGAACGGAGCCGCAAGTCGAGTCGGCCCGACCGATCGCCCGGAATATAGATCGCCGCCCGGATAACTCTGAGCAACGGGTCCTTGTACAAGAACCGAAATACGCCAATCGGCAGATCACGTGAGGTAGGGTCGATTGCCAATCTTCAATTTACCTAAATACCCACGTGATCCAACTACCGGGGTATTCCACCCTCGATGGAACTCGTACGGAACAAACCGCCAAGGCGAGCTTGTCCGTGCACGATTCCGAGCGGCGTAATCGCTGAGAACCGTCGGTCCAAATGTCCCCCTATTACGGCAAACCAACGGCTTTCCAACTCCAAACACACTAAATGTTCAGTCAATGAGGGAATGGACGCAACGAGCAGGTTTACATTCACACAAGGACAATTATTATAATGAAACACGTATGCAATTAAATAAGGCAAAACACAGATGCAATTAAATAAGGCAAAACACGAATGCAATTAAACAAGCAACAAAAGCACGACAAAAGAACTGCAACCGTCTACTTATTATGTACATTCAGTTACACTTAACAGCAGTTCCTACTTATGAGACGGGCCCACGGACACACACACACACACACACACGCGCGCACGCACGCGCGCACGCACGCACGCACGCACGCACGCACGCACGCACGCACGCACGCACACACACACACACACACACACACACACACACACACACACACACACACACACAAAACGGTGGCTGAGGCCTTTAATCACGAGCTCCAGCTCGGAGGACAGGTGAGCTGAAACTCAGAGCTTGACTCGAACCTTTCCACCTCGTGTGGTCTTCAACTTGTCCGGACCCGGGCTCCAGCAAGAGCGAGCTGGATCCAATCGCTGCGATCCTTCCCAAGCTCCCGCGAATCCTCCCGCGCTTCTCAACACGTGCCGGTGAGACGAGACACCGATCCTTCCTGTCGATCGTCGCTTCCCCGAGGATCCAACTACAAGAAGAGGCCGATGCGTCGCACCAAGCCGGGAAACAAAATGGAGAACAAAAAGCTCCACGAACCAAGAAGAAGAGGAAGGAGAGGAAGAAGCCTCCACTCGCAGCTCGAGCTGAACAACTGGCTCAAGTTCCTTCCAAAACAAAGCAGCAGCCGAAGCTCACTGAGCCAGCCGAAGCAAAAATCTTCCGAAGGCCTCAAGCCAAGCAAGCCAAGCATGACCCGATAGCCTGCTGAACGACTGCTCTCTCCGAAGCAAAAAGCTTACTCCTCCCACGGGACTCAGCACACGGGACTCCCACGAACTCAGCCCCACCACGGGACTCCCACACAAACTCTGCCACGGGACTCCCACAAACTCAGCCCAACCACAGGACTCCCACGGGACTCTTTTCGAACAAAGAAAAGATGTCCTCTTTATCCTTTGCACCCCCTCCCCCGCACCCGGCGTGACTCATGCCCTCGTGATCCACCCCCCCCCCCCCCCCCGCTCAACCACGGGTGGGAGGGAGTTGTTGACGTCACCGCAGGGTTCTTCTCCCTCTTCGCAGAAGAGGGGGAGGGATGTCTCCATTGTTCGCTCCCCAACTATTAAATCGATCCGCAGCGCATCGAATCGATTTCAAAACATTTAAACAATGGAAGGTGAGCTATCTGGGGAACATGCACTTATCGACATAGCTGACTAAAGGAACCTGTATGTTGAGTGCAATTGAATTCCAAATTCGTAACACTACCCCCTCCCCTTTTTACAGACTCATCCCGAGTCGTCAAATTTTCGTGTGACCAGCATGTGTAAGTTTTCCCCGAGTATGTTCTACCTTCGGATCCCTGAGTGCGACATTTCTTGAAACGTGTCCCAAAAATAAATAACCTAATGCGCTGCGTAACTAACGAAACAAACTCTCACAGACTCATTCGGACAACTTAACTAAAATTGCCGGCACTAAAACAAACATGCAAGGCGGGGGTTCACCTATTTACAATTTTAACTTATCTATTACATTACACTAACCATGGCCCAGGACTTGTGATCTGTGAAAGGGGAAAGGGGAAAGGCAAAAGTCATTGCAAAGTCTTTGGTGCAGGGGAATGGATGGAGATGGTCGCAAAACAAATGGACATGATGGATGCACGGGCTGCTTGCAGGACAGTCCATGCAAAACTGGATGTTCCTGGCGCACATGGTAATGGATGGACACAGGGGCAAACACAACAAGGGCTAGCAGGCACGGGGTCATGGCAGACGCAGGCAAACGAGGCATGGCAAGGCAAGTCCATGCAGAACAGGCGGCTGCAGCACTACAGGCCGACAGGTGAAGCTGGCCGGCCTCTGGTGTGTTTCCATCAGGTTTGAAGGGAGTGCGGTGGTGCCGGCCGCTTTGAAGGCGGGCTCAGACCGAGCCTACTGTCTCCCCCCCACTCCATCACCTTTGCCTGTCTCTGTCCAGACCCGCTCCCTTAATTTGTCACAAAAACAACAAAATTTAGCCCCTCTTTATTTTTATTATTGTTATTTCCCTTTTACAATCGTCTCCCTAACCCCCTTTATAGTCATTGTCCGGCTAACCTATCCTGTCAACCGAGCCTACTCCCAACCCCTACGTTCCCTCTCTAGAGGGGAATAATGGAGAGCGAGCGTTCTGTCTTGAGGCCCAATTAAGCCTCAGAATGGCCACCTCAGAGTTCAGCGATTCACCAAGGTGAGTCCAGCGGCCTACAACGAGCGAAGGGATGGATGGTGCAAAGGGGTACATCTCCTATCTACCCTAACATTCATTAACCTGAAACTACCCCAGGGCTTTCCAAAAACCCCTCACACTTTTAAAACTATCGGTTCCAAAAAAAACATGATTCCCATCGCCTGTGTTGGTGTCCATTATAAATTTGGGACTTGCCCTCAAATTTTCATACGTGCCCTCGCACAATTTCCTGGCTGGGCAGCGTGGCTCAACTGGCAGGAACTCCCCCTCTGCCGAACTCTAACCATGGCACCCCCAGGCCCGCAGGCTGCCTCCGAGCCTAGCTGCTCCCTACAACGTGGGGGGTTGCCCTCTCTGGCATTGCCCCCGTCCGATGCCCACGTGGCGTGTTTATGCCCTGGGTCCCTTTCCGAGGGTCGCCTGTGCCCACTACACTGCCCCCTTGGCATTCTGGCGCTACCGGTCCCGTTTCCGACGGATCGCCCGTGCCCACTCCACTATCCTGGCCCCTTTTGGGCCCTTGGCCTACTCTGACCAACTAGTCCGGTGCCCGGGGTGCCCACTGAACAAATACTCACCTTTCCACAGCCACGCTCCCAGCCGGTCCATTAACTCTTGCATCCCTCCAAACGGGTTTCTAGCCTTCTCTCGACACCAACAACAAAGCGACCTCCTGTTAGTAAATTTGAATAACCCACAAGCTAACATTAAACTGACCCCGGGGTAACTTGGGTGGGAATCCCTCCTCCCCCCAACCAGTCATTCGCACCATGCATACCACATTCGCTCCACTCGCACACTTGGGCTCACTGTGCTACACTCATTTCTCACACACTTTCTATTTTGCAACTCACACCAACACTCCACACTGCCATCCTTCGAACTAAATCCCCTGACTAACTTGTGCTCCCTCGTCATCCTTAAAACTCATGCACGTTCCATTTACTCTACGTAGCTAAGCTACGTCTCCACTACACATTCCCAGTCTGTCCGTGTCTCCAAAAATTCCCTTTCCTAAATCTAAACTAAAATCCCTCTAACTAATCCATTCCACGGGCTCCATGAGGTACAACCCATGTCCCCATGAAGCCGGTCTCACGAACTCCAACCCATCCTCCTAACTAGTACTTCCTGTGCCCCCATACAAGGGGGTCTTCCACCCCTTGCCTGGGAATCCTGTTCACCCGAATCGAGGCTTGCTTTTCTCAACTCTTTTTTTTTTTTTTTTGTCATAATGCGCACCACCAGCGCGGCAGTTCACAGCCGCGCTCTTTTTCTGTGATGTCATGGCAGCTGCTTGCGCCCCGTGCACCTCGTCCCTCTTGGACGGTACCATCCGGCAGGAATTCCCTTCTGCCGGATTCCAAACACACGTGCAGCCATGACGTCACTCTGCGCATCTCAAAGCAAGCCCTGCGTTTTGAGGGGTTACCCACGCGAACACATGTGCTCTGCTCGTCGGAGCTTTACAAACACGCTCGCGTGGAGAACCCATCCGGTCCAAATTTCGAATCCAGCCGAGCTTCTGTCCGTCTGCGGGATCGGCTAACATCCACCGCTGGCGTTTCCGGACCGGGTTTCACCTGCGCAGCCACGCACGTGGCGGCCTTGTGCGTAGCACAGCATGGACCCCACGCTCGCTGCTTTGCAAACCCGGCACGGTGCTCAAAATAGCTGCGGCCGCTATTCGGCTCTTGTCCTTCATCTGGTCCTGTCATCGTCGCCGTTCAACGCACACACTCCTGCGTGCCACGACGCTCACACACTCCACCATGGCACTCGGACACGGGGATGCGGTTGCGTTCTCCCGCATACCGACTGTCATCTCCCTCACACACGCTGTCTCTCTCACACATCACCTTTCACTCACACACACCATACTACTCACACACGCGGTTCCTGTCACACGCGGTGTTTCATCCACACATGGTGCTTAATCCACACCATGCGTGCTGGAAAGCACGCATTTTGGCACACTCGCAAACACACATTTCGACACCACACACACCGGAACAGCCACGCTGGGAATTTGCACCACCTCAAGGGGTCCCGGGGTTTCCATAACCCCCAAGCTCCGTGTGCACCCATTCACAGCACTCACCCCCTTTACCTCGCAAGGCTCGACCGGACTCTCCTCATCGCGATCCGCCTCAAGGGGGCACAGTCCCTCACCTCGTTCCTGAAGGAGGCTATCTGGCTGCTTGCACCGGGTCACAACACATTCCCTGAGCTGTATGGTCATTTCATCCTGAGCCATATATTCTAACATTTCCAAATCCATTCCTAATCCCTCCTGCCCCTGCTCGCCTTGGCTGAACATTTTACGTGCTGGGAATAAAATTTATAACGCTCGTAATTTGGGGACACGGGGGGGGGGGGAGGTTTGCTCCGTGTACCCCTGATTCGACCCCGTGAATTTTGCTACGGAGTCGGAGGGGGCCGAATCGCACTCCTGACAACCAATTGTTACTGGCCGGGGTCGCCCGCCAACCGACCGCTCTGAACGGAGCCGCAAATCGAGTCGGCCCAACCGATGGCCCGGAATTTAGATCACCGCCCGGATAACTCCGAGCGACGGGTCCTTGTACAAGAAGCGAAATACGCCAATCGGCAGATCACGTGGGGTAGGGTCGATTGCCAATCTTCAATTTACCTAAATACCCACGTGATCCAACTACCGGGGTATTCCACCCTCGACGGAACTTGTACGGAACAAACCGCCGAGGCGAGCTTGTCCGTGCGCGATTCCGAGCGGCGTAATTGCCGAGAACCGTCGGTCCAAATGTCCCCCTATTACGGAAAACCAACGGCTTTATGACTCCCAACACGAAATGTTCAGTCAATGAGGGAATGGACGCAATGAGCAGGTTTACATTCACACAAGGACATTTATTATAATGAAACACGTATGCAATTAAACAAGGCAAAACACGTATGCAATTATACAAGCAACAAAAGCATGACAAAAGAACTACAACCGTCTACTTATTATGTACAGTCATTTACACTTAACAGCAGTTCCTACTTATTAGACGGACACACGTACACACACACACACACACACACACACACACACACACACACACACACACACACACACACACACACACACACACACACACACACACACACACACACACACACACACGAAACAGTGGCTGAGGCCTTTAATCAGAAGCTCCAGCTCGGAGGACAGGTAAGCTGAAACTCAGAGCTTGACTCAAACTTTTCCACCTCGTGTGGTCTTCAACTTGTCCGGACCCGGGCTCCAGCGAGAGCGAGCTGGGTCCAATCGCCGCGATCCTTCCCGAGCTCCCGCGAATCCTCCCGCACTTCTCAACACGTGCCGGTGAGACGAGGCGCCGATCGTCGCTTCCCCGAGGATCCAACTCCAAGAAGAGGCCGATGCGTCGCACCAAGCCGGGAAACAAAATGGAGAACAAAAAAGCTCCACGAACCAAGAAGAAGAGGAAGGAGAGGAAGAAGAGGAAGAAGCCTCCACTCGCAGCTCGAGCCGAACAACTGGCTCAAGTTCCTTCCAAAAAGCAGCAGCCGAAGCTCACTGAGCCAGCCGAAGCAAAAAGCTTCCGAAGGCCTCAAGCCAAGCAAGTCATGCAGGACCCGATGGCCTGCTGAATGACTGCTCTCTCTCCGAAGCAAAAAGCTTACTCCTCCTACGGGACTCAGTACACGAACTCTGCACACGGGACTCTTCACGAACTCAGCCCCACCACGGGACTCCCGCGAACTCAGCCCCACCACGGGACTCCCGCGAACTCAGCCCCACCACGGGACTCCCGCGAACTCAGCCCCACCACGGGACTCCCGCGAACTCAGCCCCACCACGGGACTCCCGCGAACTCAGCCCCACCACGGGACTCCCGCGAACTCAGCCCCACCACGGGACTCCCGCGAACTCAGCCCCACCACGGGACTCCCGCGAACTCAGCCCCACCACGGGACTCCCGCGAACTAGTCTTCAATTCGTCGAGTCTACGGACACTGCCCTGGAGAGCCAGTTGATCGCCTTCGCTCGCTACGAGAGAAAGGGAAAGATGAAGGAAGAGTTCTTGTTCTGCAATACCCTACCAACCACGACAGATATCAAAGGTATTGTGGACTTTTTTTTTTTTTTTTTTTGAAGCTAATGGACTCGGTTGGCAGAATTTCAAGCATATTTGTACTGATGGTGCCCCAGCAATGGTCGGCGTCAGAGGAGGGTTCGTCATGCTTGTGAAGAACGAATGGCCCCATGTGACGTCCTCCCACTGTTCGCTACACCGATACGCTCTTGCGTCAAAGACTCTTCCGTCTCGTTTGCTGGAAGTCATGGACGTCGCGGTCAAAGTGATCAACTTCATTCGTGCGAAGGCCAAAAAAATCATTGGCTCGTCCAACTCCTGGCCAACGAAATGGGAGCGGAACATGTTGGACTTCTGTTCCACACCAAAGTCCGTTGGCTATCGAGGGGGAAAAGCCTCTCTCGGCTGTATGAACTCCGGGTTGAGGTGGAAATCTTCCTGCGAGACAATGAAAACAACCTCCATATCCACTTCGACAATGAAGAGTTCGTCATGATGCTCGCCTACCTGGCCGATATATTCGGCCGACTCAACGAAATGAAATGAACCAGTCCTTGCGAGGCCGTGATGTGACAGTCAATGACGTTCAAGACAAGCTTGTCGGACTGTCTGCTAGAATGGAAGTCTGGCAGGCACGAATCAAGGCCGGGTCCACTGCCTCGTTTCCTTTCTTGGACGAGCACCTGCAGATGCAGAGGATTGAGCTACCCGTCGGCATCAAAGATTGCATCACTCGACATCTCGACAATCTCTCCGCTGAGTTCAAATCATATTTCGACGATGCACCGTTGGATATTTCGTGGCACAAAGACCCGTTTAACGCCAAAATTGAACCTACTGAAGATGAAGCAGAGGAGCTGGCAGAGTTGAAGGTTTCAAAAGCAATGAAGCTGGTCTTCAGTAACAAAGAAGACCACTCCACCTTCTGGTTGTCTGTTCAGGATGCGTATCCACTACTCAGCAAGAAGGCATCCGTAATGCTCATTCAATTCGCCACAACATGTCTTTGCGAATCTGGATTTTCTGACCTTGCGACCATCAAAACGAAGTCCAGAAACCGTCTTGACGTTGGGAACGATATTCGCCTTGCTGTGTCCAAGACGGAGCCGGACATAAGAGGCCTCGTCAGACAAGCCCAACAGCAAGTGTCTCATTGATTGTATTGCTTGGAAAAATGTTTACTTTGATTTATCTTTTAAGACTGAGTAAATAAATTTCATAAAACGAAATCTGCATCTTTTATTGAAGGGCAGGGGACCACGAATGTGAAGCGACTCGGTCGGGGGGCCATGGGCCATCAAAGGTTGAGAAACGCTGGTCTAGACTCATGGAAGAGTTGGGACACAGAACACGACACGACAATGGGAACGGCAGGAGAAAGGAGAAACGTCAACAGCAGGACGGAGACGGACAAACACAGGATGCAGGTAACGATGAGGGGAAGGGGAGAATGCAAGGGAAGCTTTGGCCAGACGTCCTCATGTCCTTAGCACCTGGGTGCTAAGCGTACGCGACTCACCGCCCATGTCTGGTTTCTCGCCCAGAAAACGTGGCTCTGGGTAGACGGTAGTACGCTGTGGTAAGCGAGATGAGGGGAGCAAGCGAGGCAGAATTTCTGATTTTTTGCGAGATTGCGATGATGATATGATGGTATATCTCATCCCCACTGTTTCGTGCTTCCCTCTTCCGACAAGATGGATACGGAGCAAATTTTTGGGATGGATAGGGGTGGTTTAATGGGTGCATAAAGGATCGTGGCTTTGGATGGGAGATGTATCATCTCTTCTGGATCTGATTGACAAATTTACCTGAAAATATCTGCTGTTCTTCCTCTGCTCCAATCGGTTCTTCTAACGTGCTTTTCAAAGTGGACATCTCTCTGGCTGTTATTGGAGAACCACCTCAGCGCCATCAAGTGTGACATTTCACTCAGGCTGACTGGCAGGTTCTCCAAGCAGCCATCAAACTTCGAGACTGGTCTCCCATCGCTACTTTCTCAAACATCAACTTATCCTAGGAATTATTTCAAAGAAGCTTGCTCTCCCTCATGTACAGATTTACCCCCTCTCATCTTCAGTTTTCCTACCCTTCCTACCACCCATGGTTCACTGAAGCTTGTGGCGAGGCAGTTGTCCTGAAACAAATTGCCTTTGCTCATGTAAAGCAAACCCAACTGAGGGTAATCTCAGTTCCTTCCAGAAAGCTCGGAACAAGTGTGTATTTACCCTCAGCCGAGCCAGGAAACAACATCTTTCTAATCTCAAGTCTGAACTCTCAAACCTCTCTCCCTCCTCCAAATCCTGGTGGTGTCTAATCAAATCTGTTTTTGGTGCACGTTCCCCCTCAATCCCCCCCCCTTACCTCAAATGGCCACACTGCTGATACTGCACGTGAAAAGGCTGAATGCTTAAACTCGGTGTTTGCATCAAAATCTTGTGTCCAAAACCCATCACTTTCTGTACCCACCTTACCCAGTTGCACCCAACTGTCTCTGGACTCTGTGTCCTTTTCTCCCGACAAGCTGGAGAGCTTGCTGTCAAACCTCGACTGGGATTCTGCAACTGGTCCAGACAGCATCAGCCCACGTGTCCTAAAAACCTGCTCCTCTGCTCTTGCTCACCCTCTCTCTGTTCTATTCACCCTCTCATTTGCTCAAGGTCATCTGCCATCTGCTTGGAAATCAGCAAACATCACTGCCCTGCATAAAAAGGTGCAAAAACTAGATCCTTGCAATTACAGACCAATCAGTCTTCTCCCAATCATCAGGAAGGTTATGCAATCCATCATCGCTTAAAACATTAAATCCTTCCTCTTCTCCAATGGCCTGATTTCCGATCATCAATTTGGTTTCAGACCAGGTCACTCTCCCCTGGATATGCTGCTTCTGCTCTCCCAACAATGGATGGAGGTCCTCAATGCCAGACATGAAATCAGAGCCATATCCCAAGACATATCATGTGCTTTTGACACAGTCTGGCACCCTGCCCGACTCACCAAACTCTCTTCCTATGGTTCCCAAAGCCATCTCCACTCATGGCTCGCAGACTTCGTCTCCTGTCGCAGCCAAGATGCGGCCCTTAATGGAGTTCTCTCATCCCCTCTTCCTGTCCAGGCTGGAGTTCCTCAAGGCAGCGTTCTGGGCCCAGTTCTTTTTCTGGTTTTCATCAACGATCTCCTCGACTCTCGGGAAAATCCTCTTTATCTCTTTGCTGATGACTCCACCCTCTGCCATACCATCTGTCGTCCCTCAAACCGGCAAGCCACAGCTTCTTCGCTCTCTGCAGATCTGGATAAAATCACAAACTGGTCCAACACGTGGAATATGTCTTTCAATCCAGTCAAATCTCACACTCTCACTATGTCTCTCCGAAAGGACCGTTTGGTATCCCCCCCCTCCCCCTCCACCCAATATACTTTCTCAACAATCCTCTGGAAGAAGTCCTTTCTTTCAAGCTTCTGGGTTTCACTATCTGTCATGATCTTTCCTGGGAAAGCCAAATTTCCAACCTGGCCTCCAAAGCCAGTCGCCGACTGGGAATCCTCCGTCGTGCAAAGTCCTTCATCAGCCCACCTGAGCTCGTGACCACATCCAAAGCTTTCGTCCGCAGCCTGATGGAATACTGCTCTCCCCTCTGAGCTGGTGCTCATGCCTCTTACCTTTCTCGGCTTCACGCTGAGGAAACCAAAGCATTTAGGGCCATTGGTATATCCCGCAGAGAGGCCGAGTCTTTGGGCCTCTCACACTCTCACCCCAGGCAGGTAGGTGGTCTTTCTGTCTTGTACCATCTCTCTGGTCTCGCCCCCCCTCCCCCATATTTTGCAGAGTGCTCAAGGTCTGCCAGCAACGCCCTTCTGGTAAAACTACCAAAATCAAGAATCACTGGTCACCTTCACCTTTTCATTCCTCTTTATTTCACACCTCTTCAATCCCATGCTTCCCTCCAGGCCTTCAAAACAGCTGTTCCCCACCATTTCGTGTCTATCCCCCATCAGAAACCATATTTTCTACCCCTGCTCATCCACCCCAAACCCACCTGCTTTCCTTCATGAAAGTCCCTGTAGTGTCCATATTGTTTACCTTGTGCATCCCACCTCATCCTTCTCCCTTCCACAGATCTCCCCATTGTTTCGTGCTTCCCTCTTCCGACCCTCGTTAAATAAATAGAAAAATAAATAAGACAAAAATAAATAAATAAAAGCCCGTTAAGGCGATGACAATATGAAACAAATAGCACAAAAAATATGAACAAATCAACATGAAATATTGCAATGAGACAAACCAGCAACAAATTGACGAACGACAGACACAAAACAGGACGGATTCGGTTCGGAAACCTCAGCTTAAGTAAAGTGGATTTCCGTCAGAGCTTGGATTATTTGTTCCGTTCTGCCTTTTGATAATTTTCATGGCAGTGCATTATACACACCTGCGGAGCAGGAAAGAGGTGAAGAGAGACAGAGTTCCATGTTATGAATCGCTGAAAGTGAACATGGTGTGATCCTTCAGCAGACGGCCTTCTTCACCGTGCCGATGACCTGATGAACCGGTCCTCATCATGGACAGCAGCAAAGAAGGTCTAATCAACTTCCTAAAGATATTTGTTGATTAATAATTGCCCCAATTCTTGACGAACGATGTTGTTAAAGGGTTAGATTGACTTTATGCGGGCCGTACGATTCGTTGCGGAACCAAGTGTCTATTTGAGATTTTGCAATGTTTAACGGGGGATGACAGCAGCTGAAAATACGGATGGTACGGATGCAGATGTGGTATTGGTGCAGTACGGTGTGGTGCGGATGTGAATAATTAAATCACTCGATGGCACTCGTCAAAATCAACTGATACGTCATTATTCCTCCACCCACATGATTACATCATTAAACATACTTAATACAAAGTTTGATTTAAATTTCTTCAGCTGTTCTCAAGCATCATGTTTATACCAGACATGACCTCTGACCTTCGATGCTGAAATCTAATCAGAACTTCATCTTGGCATCATAATGTACACTTCGGCCGATACCAAATTTGGTCAAAATCCCATCACTGGTTCACAAGTTAATTAGGTAACAGAATGTGACCTTTGACCTCTTGACCCCACAATCAAATTGGCTCAATCTTTGCATCAGTATACAGACTTGTTTGTACCAAGGTTGACTTCGATCCCCTTTGGCCGTTATTAAGCAATCGCAGTGACGAAAACCTATCACGGACGGACGGACAAGCCAAAACCATCATGCCTCCAGCGACTTCGTTGGCGGAGACATAAAATTTTAAACATTTAATCGTATAGTTAATGCATTTGTCAATATTTATGATTTGACATATGAATACGCATAGAAAGCAGCCATCGTGTAGGTTTAGAGACAGTCACGATTAAATAACATTCTCATTTCACAACTTTGATCAAAAAATGGGAACGTCCCCGAAATAGAGGGCCCTTCAGCAGATACTGTAGACGGATCGCTTCACGACAAGAGAAACGGCTGGTTTCGTTCTGTGAGAACATCGGTCGAGCTGTCCTGAGCTGCAGTTTCACGATGTGTCAATGGGAAATCGCATTTTCTAGTGACGAAAGACTTACAAACGATTCTCGGGAAAGCAACATGTTCGTACACATTTGCTATATTCTGAAAATAACAGAAACAAGTAGAGGTACAAAGTACACCACCCTATGACAAATAAAACAAATCAATAACAAATCCTCCAGCATGTGACGTTGCCGGGACGCCTTTGGCGCCTGGCGATGCCGCCGTGCAGTTCAGGGAGCAGTGCACAATAATTGATTAATTGCAGAGTTAAAATAAATAGTAATCATAAAATAATAGATTTCTTAAATCATTTAGCTAATAGCATACCAAAACCATGACTGTTTAAGGCAAATCTGCAACTTTTTGAAAAATTAAATAATCGAAAAACGAACAATCAATTAATCAATAAATCAAAATACCCTCGATAGCCAAACCACTTGATCACCGCAGTGTCCAAATATCAGCTTTCTCACTCAAAATATACCCCAGATCATACTGCCCAAATGAGAAAGAAAATAAATAAGTGATTAATAAATCAATAATAATCAAGCAATCGATTAATAAAAAAAAATAACGTTTTTGCCAAAGCTCATCTTCACTTTTGTCCCCAAATGTCAGCTTCTTAGATCAAAGGATGGCAGAGATATTGTTACAGATTTGGAAACCTTGTGCACACAGACAGCCAGAGTCCCCGTAGTTCAGTTATTTCGATAAGTATGTGTTTATAGTTAGAATCCCTCCTTCTGTCTAATGGGAATTTCGTGTGTGCGCTGCGAGTTATTTTATAGTCAGGTTTTTACAACAACTACTACTCCTACATCCACGACAACAATGCCACCGTCCCGCACTCGACCCGGGCGACATTGCCCACGTGTTTTTGGCTGAAGGCGTGGGCGGAGCCTCCATCTCCTCAGATCGAGGCTCTGCCCCAAGGCAGGGCATGGACGTTTCCTCCAGCGAATGAGCGAAGGGTGAGCATGACACGCACGCCCCAGCCAATCGGGAGGTGACCAGGAGTCATCCGACAACCCCTCGTCCAATCAGGAGGCGAGGAGAAGAGAGCCCTCCCACCTCAGAAGGGTGGAGTGGTTGTCTGGACCAGTGTGGGGCAGACAAGAGTGCGTTCTGCAGGATCGTGGCGGTGAGTACGGCTTGGTCTGGGTCGTGGGTTCGAGTCCCACCGTGGTAGTTTGCGTTGGAGCGCTTGAGCTAGGATACCCGTTCCCGTCACTGACTCTGAGCTCCACAAGTGCGGGTCCGGTGAAACCGCACGAGGCAGGGAGGTACCCGAATAGGCCCCTGCCTCAGCTCGCCTTCCCTCAGAGCTGAAAGGCTGAAATAAAGACCCGACGCTGAAATAAAGACTCCAGTTCGTGTGCGTGTGTGTGTGCGTGTGTGTGTAGACCACTCTGATAAGTAGAATTGTTCAATGCCTTATACATTGTGAATTACATTTCTTATTCGTGATAACTCTGCTCTGTGTCTTCCTCGCGATTAATGTAAAATAAAACCCCGTTAAATGTTCCAGTTCGTTGTTCGTGCTTTCCTTCATTGGCCTAGCAAGGTGCGTATTGAGAAATAGTAAAGCCGTTCTGCCGTAAATTGTTCATTTGGTCCAGCGCGGCTTTGGTAACTTCCGCTAGGTTACGCTGGATCAGAGTCGGTGACAGCGACTCGATTCGGACAAAGTCGGCCAAGGGTGTGGTTTCCCCGGTAGTTGTACTTCGGTAAATTGGAATTAGAAAAGTGGACCCTACCTCACGCCGTCGAAATATTGGCCACCACGGTTCTCTAAGTGACCCGTGACCTTTCGGAGTTGTCCGAGAGTCACGACCTAAATTCCGGGTGTTCGGTGGGAGACTCGACTGCTCCCCCTGGTGGTCGTTTATCGCCACCGAACCCTGGCCCACAACAATATCACCCGGACAAACAAACAAGAAAACGGAGTGAAAACTGAGTACTCCTTTGTTCGGCACCCGGTGATGACGTCACACATCACCCTGATATCGAATTGGGAAAGAGTGGTGGACAAAACACACTCGCTCTCAATTTCAGGGTTTTCATGACTGTCGGTGTTGGGGGAAAAAAAACGAATTTCCAGGTTGTTGTTTTTTTTTCCATGTCTGTTTTCAGGACTTTGCAGGCCTGGAAAAGCGTTTTGTTAAATTCCATGACTTTCCAGGATTTCCATGACCCATACGAACCCTGCGATTAGAACGCATCGATTGCATCTGCTGTATTATTAATTACGTAACACACCAGCACACACAAACAACACACGTCTTGTCGAGGGTCTGCAATCTCCAATTGCTCTTTCTTGTTTACCGACAACTCGATCCAGACAAGGGAGCGATCAATATTTACATGTGGGTGGAGGGTGGTGGTGGGCAGACGAGTACATACATGAGAGGCCCATAGTCTTCTTCTTCTGCTTATTCTTGCGTATGGCAGCAATCATTTTGTTGGGGCGCAACTGTGCCGCTGATGCTGTGCCCCTGTACAAGCACACTGGTACTCATTTCGCTGACCTCAGAAGGATGACAGGCTGAGACAACCCCACCTGGTGTTAAATCAGCGGCCAACGGGTCTCAAACTCAGAATCCTAAGATCCCAAGCCAGACACCCTAACCACCAAGATACCACCAGGCTTAGAGGTCCACAGTAAAGAGTGCTTAAATATGAAGGAGTGAGCAGTGCAAGAACTTGGAACAGACGGAACACGTTTCCAGATGAATGTGCACGATGCCATTCCTGCAAGTTTAAACAAGATCACATTTCCGGATAGAGGTCACTGGAAAGGTCAATTAAACGTGAATAGATTCATGGAGGTCAACTTTCACGAACAGCTCTGTGAAAACAAAACTCCATTCTGATTTCACAGATCGACGGAGAGGATTTGGTTCTCCTCGAGTTACACCACCACGACCAAGAGAACTACAACAAGGACACAAGATTTCTTAGCACATCTGCCAAACCATTGACACCAATCCAGACTGGATGCAAACCAAAACCCTCTGTGATGACGTAATAAGAGTGTGACTACGAGGTAAAAAAGGAGGTCCTTACATTAGCCACTCAACAAAGCTCTTCATTCCAAAAATTAATGAAGTGGGAGGCACCGATGCTCCATATGGGACATGGAACCGGAAGGAAAAGCTTCCTGCGTGGAACACCTTCTCCCACCTCATATTTCTGACACCAACGAACCGGCAAATGTGCGATAGTGTATTTTGAAACCCTTTGGTCAGAAGATCTGGCGGAGGTCCTGGTTGATAACTCCACATCAGCTGAAAGCTCCAAATATGATGAGGAAGATTACGATCAACAGACAAAGAAACGAGTATCGACAACACGGCACAACCCGGAAACAAATGACCATCTGAGGACATTGTACAATGCTAATCTAGTCATGTATTCACTGATTAGTGGTAACCAACCACCACCACCTTGGCCTCCAACTGCATCACACTCGTTTTAAAATGAATAAAAGCCAAGGATGAGGTTCCATACCAACTTCATAATTTCTTGGCCTGGGTTGGCGGTGGATCATCAAATCCAGATATTTACCTCCGCCACCGAAAGTGGATGGAGGTTATGTTTTCACACCTGTCTGTCTGTCCAGGATATCTCAAAAAGTTATGGACGGATTGGGACAAAACTTGGTGGACGATTCGGGTAGGTGACAAGACCTAACCGATTCGATTTTGGTTAAGATCCGGATACAGATCCGGTCCATCAGTGCGGTACAAAATGTCAAAACGTAAACTGTTCATCCTGGTATGCACCCCACTGAGTGTCGTTCTAGTTAACCCTTTGTCAGCGTGGCAGACGAGCGTCATTACAAGATTTTGTCAATTTAGCAAAACATCATCTCGGCCAAGAAAGGCAAAACAATGATGCCCAAACATATTGCTCTGGAAACTGCATTTCACCACCTGACAGGGACTGCTTTGCTGATGGGGATCCTCAATTGGTTGGGGGCACAGCATTGAGCATCCAACACCCAACATTGCTAAGGCACAACTCATCAAATCAACTTCGGAGATGACGGACGCTCTTCCACCAGGCGTTCAGTGTGGCGTCTGTCACATCGACTTTGGGGAGGACACCTTATCAAGTAAGAGTACCCCACAGTATTTGTCCCGTTTTAACTGTTTATTTTTCTCACCAACATGTTACTGTGTTCCTAGTTCGGTTTTGTTTCAAAAATCGTGCTATTTTGTGAGTGTTTGGCAACGTTGTCTTACCGGGTGTTTGAGGACGAGGCTTGAGGCTTGAGGCCGAGACTGAGGCCTACCGGTTCCCCTCGGTGTACGATCGTTTTATTTGTTTCTTCTCCCCATTACCTTCAATTTCCATCTTCCACACTTTCCTAACGTCCCCCATTTTCCCAACTAATCTCTCTATTTCTTATCTTAAATAAAAAAATTATAAAAAAAAAACCACCACCTTTCTCCTGATTCTGCGTCTTCTTCTTCTTCCTCCTCCTCCTCTTCTTCTTCCATGATTTTTTTCAACAACACTTCCATGACCGAATCTGTTGAAAACTCTCTCAAACATTCATAATAATAACAAAAACAATATCTCATAATGCTTCATCTTCCTCTCTCACACATGTGGTACTCTTAACAGTTTCATAATGCACAACTCTTCTGCTATTTTAACAGACTGCTCTCATTTCGACCTCTCCTTCATTCCATGCCTAAAAAAAAAAATCCAACTGTGACGGCGTTTCTTCTCTCCATTCTCTGAATTCGCCTTTATTGCATCTAACAAGAATTGTGTTAAATCGCATCTCTGACCTAAAACTTTTAAAAACCCCAGTTTGCTATGAATGTTCGCTTTCTATCAACCATTCTTATTTTCCAACTTCAGTGTCAACTCACCCCTCTCACCCCTCACTCTCACTCTCAAAGCAACCATCACACTCTTCTCCCTCCAAGCCTCCCTCGCACCTCTCTCAAAAGTCCCCCCTCACCTTTGTCCCACCTTTCATCCCACTCAAAGTTGCCCCCCCTCACCCACAAAGCTGCCTCCTTCCACTGCCCTCTCACCTCCATCTCTTCAAATCTTCAACTGCCTTCTTCCCCCTCTCTTGTCTCCCTTCTCCCCCAGCACCACAGAGCCTTTTCTCCTCCTCATCCAGCCCCCTCCCCGAGCTATTCTGCAATCCCCCACACTCTTTCAACAACCCTCCTTACCTCCCCTCCTCGTCCCTTGTCCCACCCTCCCCCTGCACCCAAAGCCTCCTCCCCTCCCTCTTCATTAAAAGTGTGGACCTCAAACATCCAGGGCCTTCGCTCAAACCTGACAGATCTTTCCATACAGGTTGCCACTGACAAACCAGACATAATCTGCAAAACAGAAACTTTCCTCCTTCAAGACGTCTCTGACTCCCTAATATCTCTCCCTGGTTCCTCCCTCTTACGGTATGACAGACATGAGCCTCGTCCTGGTGAAGGAATTGCTCTCTTCATCAAAAACTCTATTTCTCACTCACCATGCACTGCCCTCTCTCCCCCACACCCCCAGGAATACCTCCGGCAACGGCTTCCCCTCCACTCCCACCTCATGTTTGTATGTGTACTGTACCGTCCACCGAACAGTGATGACTCCATCTACACCTCACTATCCGAAAACATGGACCAACTTCTATCTTCTCATCCAAACTCTCTCTTCCTCTTATGTGGTGACTTCAATTGTCATCATGCCAGTTGGCGAGGTGTGGGTACCTCTCTCACCTGTCATGGCACCTCAGCAAAGGACTTCTGCAACTCATTGGGACTGACTCAATCGGTCAACTTCCCGACCCGGATCTCAACCAATGGTACTCCATCTCTTCTGGATCTGATTTTGACAAATTTCCCTGACAATATCTGCTGCTCTTCCTCCGCTCCAATCGGTTCTTCTGACCACGTCCTTGTCAAAGTGGACATCTCTCTGGCTATTATCAGAGAACCACCTCACCGCCATCAAGTCTGGTATTTCACTCAAGCCGAATGGCAGGGTCTCCAAGCAGCCAAACTTATAGACTGGTCTCCTATCGCTACTTTCTCCAACATCAATTCATCCTGGGAATTCTGTCAAAGAAGCTTGCTCTCCCTCATGCACAGATTTATCCCCTCTCGTCTTCAGTTGTCCTACCCTTCCTCCCGCCCTTGGTTTACTGAAGCTTGTGGCGCAGCAGTTGCCCTGAAACAACTTGCCTTTGCCTCATGGAAAGCAAACCCAACTGAGTGCTTGCTCAGTTCCTTCCATAAAGCTCGGAACAAGTGAGTATTTACCCTCAGGAGAGCCAGAAAAGATCTTTCTAATCTCAAGTCTGAACTCTCAAACATCTCTCCCTCCTCAAAATCCTGGTAGCGTCTAATCAAATCTGTTTCTGGTGTATGTTCCCCCTCCATCCCCTCCCTTACCTCAAATGGCCGCATTGCTGATACCGCACGTGAAAAAGCTGAATGCCTAAACTCGGTGTTTACAGCTAAATCTTGTGTCAAAAACCCATCACTTTCTCAACCCACCTTACCCAGTCGCACCCAACTGTCCCTGGACTCTGTGTCCTTTTCTCCTGACAAGGTGGAGAGCTTGCTGTCAAACCTCGACTGGGATTCTGCAACTGGTCCAGACGGCATCAGCCCACATGTCCTCAAAGCCTGCTCTTCTGCTCTTGCTCACCCTCTCTGTTCTATTCACCCTCTCATTTGCTCAAGGTCATCTGCCATCTGCTTGAAAATCTGCAAACACTGCCCTGCATAAAAAGGTGCAAAAAACAGATCCCTGCAACTACAGACCAATCAGCCTTCTCCCAATCATTAGCAAGGTTATGGAATCCATCATTGCTTCAGACATGAAATCCTTCCTCTTCTCCAATGGCTTGATTTCCGATCATCAATTTGATTTCAGACCAGGTCACTCTACCCTGAATATGCTGCTTCTGTTCTCCCAACAATGGATGGAGGTCCTCAATGCCAGACAGAAAATCCGAGCCATATCCCTGGACATATCGCGTGCTTTTGACACAGTCTGGCACCCTGCCCTACTCACCAAACTCTCTTCCCATGGTATCCAAGGCCATCTCCACTCATGGCTCGCAGACTTCCTCTCCTGTCACAGTCAACGTGAGGCCCTAAATGGAGTTCTTTCATCCCCTCTTCCTGTCCAGGCTGTAGTTCCTCAAGGTAGCGTTCTGGGCCCTGTTTTTCTGGTTTTCATCAATGATCTCTCCGACTCTCTGGAAAATCATCTATATCTCTTTGCTGATGACTCTACCCTCTGCTGTACCATCGGTCATCTCTCAGACCGGCAAGCAGCAGCTTCTTCGCTCACTGCACATCTGGATAAAATCACAAACTGGTCCAACACGTGGAACATGTCTTTCAATCCGTACAAATCTCACACTCTCACTATGTCTCTTCGAAAGGACCGTTTAGAAAACCCACCCATCCACTTTCTCAACAATCCTCTGGAAGAAGTCCTTTCTTTCAATCTTCTGGGTCTCACTATCTGCCATGACCTTTCCTGGGAAAGCCACATTTCAAACCTCGCCTTCAAAGTCAGTCGCTGACTGGGAATCCTCCGTCGTGCAAAGTCCTTCCTCGGCCCTCCTGACAACTTGCAAAGCTTTTGTCCGTAGACTGATGGAGTACTGCTCTCCCCTCTGGGCTGGTGCTCCTGCCTCCCGCCTTTCTCGGCTTCACGCTGTAGAAACCAGGGCATTTCGGATCATCGGCATCTCCCGCAATGAGGCTGAGTCTTTGGGCCTCTCACTCAATCACCGCAGGTTGGTCGGTGGTCTGACTTCTACAGTCTCCTCTCCAGCCTTGCCCCCCCCCCCCCTGCTCTCTCTGCGATTTGTCCCCACCACATTTCCTCAGGGCGCTCAAGGTCAGCCAACAACCCCCTTCTGATAAAACTACCAAAATCACGAATAACTGCTCACCTTCACCCTTTCATTCCTCTTTTTTCTCCGCCTTTGGAATAAACTCCCTCACTCGATTCTTTTCCATTCTTCCCTCCAGGCTTTCAAAACAGCTGTTCACCACCACCTCTTATAATCCCCATCCAAATCCTGGATCTTTTCTACCCCCGATAATCCACCCAAGCCCACTTCCTTCAAATTCCCTGCTTTCTTTCCTGAAAGTCCCTGTAATGTCCATCTTCTATTCCCCATGTTCCCCATCCCATCCCTCTCCCTTCCACAGACCTCCTAATGTGTCTGTTCCCCACTATTTTCTCTCTCCCACTTCCGCCCCTCTTGTCTCATGCCCCCTTGATTTGCGTTGTGCGTTTGCTCTCACACGAGCCTCGACAAGGTATACAAAAAAAAAAAGTCCAACAAACATGGACACTGTCCAGACAATCTTGACGAGGAGTGTGAAGTACGCTGACGCTTTAAATTGAGGTTTGGGTCGTAATGTTTGAGCAAGCAATCTACGCAAAGGCCCAGCACATATGTCGGCATGCTCAGAACCTCCAAAAGAGATTAGCTATCGGGCTTGCGATGTTCCACACAAAGATGACCTTTGACCTTGCTGGCATGCGTTGGGAAAATATACAAGGACACCAGGCTTGGTGACATCACAATAGGGTCTGGCCTTGTATCCGAATGAGTCATAAATGGAGTAACTCGAGAGTTTGTAGAACACCTTACCCCATGCTGCCTTCAGAAACAAAAACATGGGCAGGGTCGATGAGCGGCAAATTTAATTTGTCGTCGTGACGTAAAATCCCATAATATTTTGTCTGAGTACTGCCAAATGGAAGGGTTTCGAAAGTACTAAAAACGCGATTTGGGTTCTTCAGTCGTGTGTGTATATATATTGTTGCGGTCTTCGCGCCCGCCGGCGTGCTGACGGCCACGTAACTCGAATCGCGGCACGTCGCCCACCGGACGGACAATCCAGTCGTGACCCTCTCGGACTAACGCCGGGAACCAGTCACGGGTGGACCTTTTGGTCTCACCGCGATCGAGCCAATCAGCCCCCGCGTGGGATAGGGTTGCTCGCCAAATTCGAACTACCTAAGTACCCACGCGGAGGGTAGACCGGGCGATCGCACCTCGCCGCAGGTCGACTTCGGACACGGGCCACTTAAGCGACCCGTTCCGTACTAT
>NC_140966.1:111746309-111756309 GCF_056783735.1 Eptatretus burgeri | reverse complement strand
CCACAAATATGACTGCATCATCTGCGAAATCGAGGTCAGAGATCTTGACATTCCCAAACGATGCACCGCAGCTTGATCTCTCAGACATCCTCCCCAGAATCCTGTCCAAACAAGTGCTAAAAAGTGTGGGGGCCAGTACACACCCCCTGATGAACTCCAGTAACAACTGGAAATAAGTCAGAGATGGTACCACCACATCTCACAGCACTCTCAGCACCAGAGTATAGTTCAGACATCAGACTGATCAGTTTTGGTGGCACCTCACAAAGACCAAGAATTCTCCAGAGGGCATCCCGATTCATTGAATCCAATGCTTCACAGAGATCATCAAAGCCGCAAGTAGCCCCTGCTGAAACTCTCGTCTGCGTTGGGTGAGGACCTGAAGGGCAAGGATACGATCAATATTTGACCTCTTTGGTGTAAAGCCTGACTGCTCTGGTCGCTGGTGCTCAAGCAGATGGTGGCGAACCCTATCAAGAATTATCCGAGCAAAGACCTTGCCCGGCACTGAGAGCAGTGTCACCCCTCGGTAGTTGTTGCAGTCCTGTAGATCACCCTTCCCTTTCCATAGAATGACAAGGCCCCTCTTCCAGTCAGTTGCGATGATGCCTGTGTTCCAGGCAGAACACAGAACTGCATGCAACGACATGAGTACAACATTTCCACCAGCCTTTAGAAGTTCAGCATGGATGCCACAGATCCCAGGAGCGTTACCCCTTTTCAGCCGGTTCACCGCAGCCTGTGTTTCCACAAACAAACGTGGACCACATTTGATTGGAGGGTCAGCAATAGGGATAATAAACACCCCTGACATCCACCTCAACAGCTGTTGAATCAGCCTGGTCCAGCCATTCAAAGTAACCGACCCAGTGGGCCTTCACTTCGGACGCCTCCATGAATAGCCCACCACCCACCGCTCTAACTGCAGTACACCGAGGGATGGGCTTGGAGGAATGAAATGCACAAATTCCCCTGGAAGCAGGACGAGAATCACTTTACCACAAGAAATGCTCTACCCCCTCACATCGGCCTCCTTGTCCACGCTAAGTGCACGTACAGTTTAACGCCTCAGCTCTGCCACTCAACCTGGCCCTGCGACTCTGGCCAATGGTATCGAGTATCCATTGAGACACAAAATTCTTCTTCGCCCTCCGGTGAGTTCCAAGACATCAATCGCCAACATGAAGAATAGTGTTATTGAAGGCACTCCACAACTCTTCAGAATTCCCCAATGTGCAACGGCCGACAAGTTGAGGAGGCGTTATTCATGAATGGCACTCAATATTCTGCACATCTCTAAAACACGTAATCTTTCACACGTTCTCAACCACACCAGATACTTATTGGAATGTTTTTCATTGAAATAAAACAAAAGCTCGGTAACATCAAGCACCTTTGACCACCATCAGGAGCACGTGACACAAAACACGTGGTTAAGCCCAAGGTGGTGTGGTCTGAATTTAAATTAATGATCTGAGATGAGGTTGGAATGATTTTATGTCAGTTGTGATGATGGATTTCATGACCTTGCTGATGATTGGAAATAAGCTAATTAGTCTGGAGTTAAGCGGGATCTGTTTTTGCAATGCTGTGATGTTGGCCGATTTCTAAGCAGACGGAAGATGGCCAAGGGCAACCTTCAATAACGTTACGAGGTATCTCGCAGTCACGTGTCATCTCGTTAAAGGAAGAGTGAACAAACATCTAAAAAAAGCGCTTTCGACACGACTCGAACACACATCGTAATCCATACATGTAGAAACACAATCAGCCATCCATACCAAAACTACCCACCAATCCTGCACCATTGATTACATACGTATCTAACTCAACCTTAAAATCTATCTCATGATCTTGCTGCTACTACTACTACCTACTACGACCACCTTTCCAGGGAGACTATTCAATGCATCCACTACCCTCTGAATGAAACTCCCACCTTAAATGTCATCACAACTCTCCTCTCCTTCACATCACTAGCTGTGACCCCTGGTCCTGTCACCATCCATTCTGCTAATCTTCACTTATTCCCTCTTCACCCTTCATTTTCTGAAACATCTCACTCGCATCCTTTCTGAAGGCCCTGTTACCTTGACGATTTAGCCAACGTATGCCCGACGCGTGAAAAATTGGGCTAAAACGCCGGCACACGTCGAATACGTTATGGGTAAGTTTGTATACGTTAAGAGCACGCTGGCAAACGTCGCAGTTTGCCGAGCTGTTAGACAAATTTTCCATGCTTGAAATTTCCCGACGTATGCCAGCGTATGACTCACACGTTCCGCATAATGCTGGCCATAAGTTGTAGGCACGTTACGCGATCGTTGACACACGTTACTTGTAAGCTACTCATAAGTCGAAACACGTCGAGGTAATGTTTAGCTTACCCGAAACTTATTTCTAACCTATGAGTAACGTGTTGTAGGCACGTGACGCGATCGTTGACACATTACTTGTACGGTACTCACAAGTCGAAACACGTCAATGTAATGGTTAGCGTCAGTGTTCCAGACTCCCTGGTTTTTTTCTTCTTCCATATGACGGTCATGTTGACACTTCGATTTCTAGTGTGGTAATAATATAATATAATTAAAAGGCTGCCACTCAACGATTTAAATCATAACCGTCATACCAAAGAAAAAAAAAAAACAGGGAGTCTGGAACACTGACGCTAACCATTACCTTGACGAGTTTTGACTTGCGAGGAAGGTACAAGTAACGTATATCGACGCGTGTCAACGATCGCGTAGCGTGCCAACAACTTATGTCAGCGTATGCGGAATGTGTGTCATACGTCGAGAAATTTTCAACATGCTGAAAATTTCTCGACTTACAATGATTTATGCCAGCGTGCTCTTAACGTATATAAACTTACCCATAACGTATTCGACGTGTGCCAGCTTGGTTCGGCAAATTTTTCATACGTCTGCATACGCTGGCTAAAACGTCAAGGTGTGACAGCGGCTTCACACTTCGATGTCGAGTGCAGTTATGATTTGAATCCTCGAGCCGCAGCCTATGAATAGCCTACGCCACGTGATCATCGGCGATACGCTGCCACGCGCTATGCATAAGTTAGACTATCGTTGGGCATAGGTTGTGAACGCCGACAACACGCTCAGCATTCGTTGGTACAAGTTATCGATATGTGATTAAAACGTTCTGTGTAAGTTACTAATGTTATGCATACGTCCAACACGTTATTATTTGGCCAAAAATTAAAAAAAACATCAATAGTTCAGCATACGCCAGCGTTTTACATACATTTTGATACGTTGCCATACGCTGGCTAAAACGTCGAGGTGTGACAGCGGCTTCACACTTCGATGTCGAGTGCGGTTATGATTTGAATCCTCGAGCCGCAGCCTATGAATAGCCTATGCCACCTGATCGTCGGCGATACGCTGCCACGCGCTATGCATAAGTTAGACTATCGTTGGGCATAGGTTGTGAACGCCGACAACACGCTCAGCATTCGTTGGTATAAGTTATCTATATGTGATTAAAACGTTCTGTGTAAGTTACTAATACGTTATGAATACGTCCAAAAATTAAAAAAAAAACATCAATAGTTCAGCGTACGCCAGCGTTTCACATACATTTTGATACGTTGCCATACGCTGGCTAAAACGTCGAGGTGTGACAGCGGCTTCATGTACCAGAACATTACCCCACCTCACCTGCCCCACAGGCACACATACACACACCTGACAACTCAACAACAACAAAAAAACCTCAACCACCCCCTCACAATTCTATCCCATCATTGCCATCCTCCGCACTCCCCAACCCCAAGGCATTGATCCCTCCCCCCATTCAAGCCTTCAAACTCCCCATGCACTCCTCCCACAGTAAGTCAGCAAGAAAGTGAATAGATTAGAATGTAACGGACAAAAACAGGACGCAAAACACGCATGCATGGGGTGGACAAGATGTATACAGAAGGGAAACTCTAAGGAAGGAAAACTGGAAGATCGGAAATCGGAGGGATTTGGGTGGGGTTAATGAGGTTAGAAAAGATTATGGTTTGGGATGGGGGATGGATCTGAGATGGTGGTGAGCAGCTGTCTTGAAGATATGGAGGGGAGAATGAGATTGAAGAGGATGTGGAAGTTGATTCCACAGGTGACGAAAAAACGAGAAAAAAAAAAGAGGAACAAATAAGTGGAGGTGAGCAGTGATTCTGGATTTAGGTAGTCTCATCAGAAGGGGGCCGATGGTGGACCGTGTGAGCCCTGCATAAACCTGGGGGAAATCACAGAAAGAGCAGAGGGTGCAAGACCAGGAAAGAGGCGAAGAAGACAGAGACCACAGACCTGTCTGCGATGATGAAGTGATAATCCCATAGAGTCAGATTCGTCACAGGAGATTTCAATAATTTGGATAGCCAAGGTTTCCACAGCATCAATCTGAGCAAGATGCAAGACGGGGAGCCAGCTCAGAGCGGAGAGCAGTACTCCATCTAGCTGCGGATAAAAGTCTCGTCGGTGGATAGGAGTTCAGGTGTGCCAAGAAAGGACCTTGTACGACAGAGGATGCCCAGTCGACGGCTCCTTCGGAGAGCTCTCCTTCACAGAGAGAACTTCGGCCAACTTTGAAATGTGGTTTGTCCAAGAAAGATCATGGCTGATCGTGAGACCCAGGAGTTTGGATGAGTGAACTTCCTCAAGAGGATTGTTAAGAAAGTAGATATCTGACATTGAGGGCCTTCATCCATTGTTGGCCAAATACAAGCAGCATGCCCTAGGTGGAGTGTCCTGGTCTGAATCCAAATTAATGATCTGAGATGATGATGGAATGATTTTATGTCAGTTGTGATGACCGATTCCATGACCTTGCTGACGATTGGAAATAAGCTAATTGGTCTGGAGTTAAGGGGGATCCGTTTTTGCATCTTTTTATGTGATGCTGTGATGTTGGCTGATTTCCAAGCAGACGGAAGATGACCAAGGACAAATGACAGGGCGAAAAGCACAAGAAGAGGAAGTGCAAGAGCAGCAAAGCAGGTTTTTAGGACACGCGAGCTGATGCCGTCTGGTCCAGTAGCAGAGTCAGAGTCGAGGGTTGAAAGAACCTTCTCCACCTTCTCAGGTGTAAGAGAGTCCAATAGCAGTTAGGTAGGACAGGGAAGGGTGGATACAGAGTATGAGGGATTGGAAACACAAGATTTGGAGGCAAACACAGAAATGAGGCATTCGGCCTCCTCACACTTGACAAGGTACCACCAGGTTTTGGAGGAGGGAGACAAGTTTGAAAGTTCATTCTTATAGATGATGTTTTCTGGCTCTAAATTCGAGAAAACAGTTGGAACTAAAGGTAAACCTGCACAACCTCTGCAGTAAAAGTGCTGCTTGGGAGAAGAGGAAATTCCAAAGGGGTTCCTAAGTTGGCAGCCGGAGTACAGAAATGGTGGGCCGGGTCTGGTGACCTGTCAACTTATTGGAACTCGCTCGCATGGACGGATGGACACACGCCTCCCTTTATCGTATAGCATAGATAAAGTCGTATGTCCTTCAGCCTAGCCAAGCTCGGCCAGGAATCAATCCAATCACTCCACACTGAACCCTCTCTCACTCTATTGTAGTCGTGTCCTTTCTCACACGTAGTGACAAGGAGTGTACACAACATTTGAGAGGTCTCACTACATTCCTGTACAGTGTGAACACTGCCTTCAACAATTTATCATTTATCCCTCGATGAACACAACCTGACACCCCCCCCCGTATTCATTTCTCTGCTCCGTTTCAACAAGAGCTTCCAATGCATCCACAGCCAATGAAGACCCCAAAGTGCACCCATAAACACCTGAACCCCTGACCTACATCATCCAATCTGATCTTTTCTTTTGAAACAGGGAATCAATCCTCCTGCAGGATCATGTAAATTCCAAGGACATTGGCAGGCCATCAACAAACCAGCACCATATGGAAGATAGGAACCTGGAATACCAGCACGAGTTAACCAGCATAGTATGGAAGATAGGAACCTGGATTACCAGCACGAGTTAACCAGCATCGCTTGGAAGATAGGAACCTGGAATCCCAGCACGAGTTAACCAGCATAGTATGGAAGATAGGAACCTGGAATACCAGCACGAGTTAACCAGCATCGTATGGAAGATAGGAACCTGGAATCCCAGCACGAGTTACTAGCATCGTATGGAAGATAGGAACCTGGAATACCAGCACGAGTTAACCAGCATCGTATGGAAGATAGGAACCTGGAATCCCAGCACGAGTTAACCAGCATCGCATGGAAGATAGGAACCTGGAATACATACACGAGTTAACCAGCATCGTATGGAAGATAGGAACCTGGAATACCAGCACGAGTTAACCAGCATCGTATGGAAGATATGAACCTGGAATCCCAGCACGAGTTACTAGCACCGAGTAAAGGATAGGAACCTGGAATCTCAGCACGTTACCAGCACCGTTTGGATGATGGGAACCTCGAATCCCAGCACCGTATAGAGGATATGAACCTGGAATTGCAGCACGAGTTAACCAGCACCATGTGGAGGATATGAACCTGGAATCCCAGCATGAGTTAACCAGCACCATGTGGAGGATATGAACCTGGAATCTCAGCACACATTACTAACACCATATATAGGCTAGGAACCTGGAATCCCAGCACGCTACAAGCACCGTATGGACGATGGGAACCTGGAATCCCAGCACGATTTACTGGTACTGAGTAGAGAATATGAACCTGGAATCCCAGCACGTTACCAGCACTGTATGGACAATGGGAACCTGGAATCCCAGCAGGAGTTACTGGTACTGTGTAGAGGATATGAACCTGGAATCCCAGCACGTTACTAGCACTGTATGGACAATGGGAACCTGGAATCCCAGCACGAGTTACTAGCACTGTGTAGAGGATATGAACCTGGAATCCCAGCACGTTACTAGCACTGTATGGACAATGGGAACCTGGAATCCCAGCACGAGTTACTGGTACTGTGTAGAGGATATGAACCTGGAATCCCAGCACGTTACTAGCACTGTATGGACAATGGGAACCTGGAATCTCAGCACGAGTTACTGGTACTGTGTAGAGGATATGAACCTGGAATCCCAGCACGAGTTACTTGCACTGTGTAGAGGATATGAACCTGGAATCCCAGCACGAGTTACTTGCACTGTGTAGAGGATATGAACCTGGAATCCCAGCACGAGTTACTGGTACTGTGTAGAGAATATGAACCTGGAATCCCAGCACGAGTTACTGGTACTGTGTAGAGAATATGAACCTGGAATCCCAGCACGAGTTACTCGCACTGTGTAGAGAATATGAACCTGGAATCCCAGCACGAGTTACTGGTACTGTGTGGAGGATATGAACCTGGAATCCCAGCACGAGTTACTCGCACTGTGTGGAGGATATGAACCTGGAATCCCAGCACGAGTTACTCGCACTGTGTGGAGGATATGAACCTGGAATCCCAGCACGAGTTACTCGCACTGTGTGGAGGATATGAACCTGGAATCCCAGCACGAGTTACTCGCACTGTGTGGAGGATATGAACCTGGAATCCCAGCACGAGTTACTCGCACTGTGTGGAGGATATGAACCTGGAATCCCAGCACGAGTTACTCGCACTGTGTGGAGGATATGAACCTGGAATCCCAGCACGAGTTACTCGCACTGTGTGGAGGATATGAACCTGGAATCCCAGCACAAGTTACTCGCACTGTGTGGAGGATATGAACCTGGAATCCCAGTACGAGTTACTTGCACTGTGTGGAGGATATGAACCTGGAATCCCAGTACGAGTTACTCGCACTGTGTGGAGGATATGAACCTGGAATCCCAGCACGTTACTAGCACTGTATGGACAATGGGAACCTGGAATCCCAGCGCGAGTTACTTGCACTGTGTAGAGGATATGAACCTGGAATCCCAGCACGAGTTACTGGTACTGTGTGGAGGATATGAACCTGGAATCCCAGCACGAGTTACTCGCACTGTGTGGAGGATATGAACCTGGAATCCCAGCACGAGTTACTGGTACTGTGTAGAGAATATGAACCTGGAATCCCAGCACGAGTTACTCGCACTGTGTGGAGGATATGAACCTGGAATCCCAGCACGAGTTACTGGTACTGTGTGGAGGATATGAACCTGGAATCCCAGCACGAGTTACTCGCACTGTGTGGAGGATATGAACCTGGAATCCCAGCACGAGTTACTCGCACTGTGTGGAGGATATGAACCTGGAATCCCAGCACGAGTTACTCGCACTGTGTGGAGGATATGAACCTGGAATCCCAGCACGAGTTACTGGTACTGTGTGGAGGATATGAACCTGGAATCCCAGCACGAGTTACTCGCACTGTGTGGAGGATATGAACCTGGAATCCCAGCACGAGTTACTCGCACTGTGTGGAGGATATGAACCTGGAATCCCAGCACGAGTTACTCGCACTGTGTGGAGGATATGAACCTGGAATCCCAGCACGAGTTACTCGCACTGTGTGGAGGATATGAACCTGGAATCCCAGCACGAGTTACTCGCACTGTGTGGAGGATATGAACCTGGAATCCCAGCACGAGTTACTCGCACTGTGTGGAGGATATGAACCTGGAATCCCAGCACGTTACTAGCACTGTATGGAGGATATGAACCTGGAATCCCAGCACGAGTTACTCGCACTGTGTGGAGGATATGAACCTGGAATCCCAGCACGAGTTACTCGCACTGTGTGGAGGATATGAACCTGGAATCCCAGCACGAGTTACTCGCACTGTGTGGAGGATATGAACCTGGAATCCCAGCACGAGTTACTCGCACTGTGTGGAGGATATGAACCTGGAATCCCAGCACGAGTTACATGCTCAGATGGGAACAACAAGCAGCCAGTCCACGCCGAATATCCTGACGTTTACTAAACGCCATATTTTGGACAAGTAACGAATTTCATCCAATCCTCAACTAGTTTAACTCCGCTCATCAATGAGTTATCAATCACAGTCGTCGAACATCAACCACAGATACATCGAGCTCCATCGGACTCCGACGGCCAAGCCAAGGCTCTCAGTGTTTATTACATTTGACCAACAACTCCAAACTCGAACACCCGACGACGACGAGCCGGTGTGACCCCTCGAGGGGACTGACAGTCAGGAACATGTGACTTACCCATTGTGGCCGTGTGCTGTCGTCGCGCTCCTTGAACTTGTGATTGACCGTGTCGATGCCCGAGACTCGTACGGGCGAGCTCCACAGTGTGGACCGCTAACGCAGGTACAAAGAGAGCCGGAAATCCGCCTCCGAACCGATCTCGTCCTGTTTTCCTTTTCCAGGCCTCTCAAAGTCGATTCCCAACGACGTGGCGCAAGGGGGCGTGGAAAGATGACGTCATTATTGTACGATTTTTAAAGCGTTGTCACACTTTTCTTCATGTACATCAACCACCATTTATAGCTCTAAAATGAATTAAAGATTAAAACGAAGCATGTACGAGAACAACCTCCGAACCCCTGTAGGAAAACCTACACGATTAAAAAAAAAAGCCTTGACTTCATTTCACCAGCGCGAACTATACCGCCATGGTCACAAGTTGTGTACAAGGAGCAACAAGAGAGCGACGGGAGAGCGAACAGCATTTCGGAAATTTTGTAATCAACACATTAGACAAATGTTCACAACGACAAGACACAAAGATGTTTAATAAATGTTGTACTCGCTGGGAATTGGTATTACGGACGGCAAAATGAACACCTGTCCCCAACGGGTCATTCGGGGTTTCACTTCCGGGTCAGCACGTCCCGCTCAACAGGTCTTCCTCTTCGAGGATTTGCGCTTCTTGTTTGCGGTCGTTCGGACTCGTTTCGTTTAGGTTCTGTTTTCTTCACTTTATTCGGTCATGGATGCGGATGGGTTGCCAATTGTCGGCTCGACCATCGATATGACGAAGGTACGTGTTTTGGTTTTGTTGTCATGTGATGATGATGATGATGAAGTACTACATTATCATCATCCCTGCAGCTC
>NC_140966.1:111738809-111741309 GCF_056783735.1 Eptatretus burgeri | reverse complement strand
CTGACCGCTCCTTCAGGTCCCGCGCACACATTGGCCTACGGGCCCGTCTGCCCCCTTGCCTATGAGGGTGGCTTCTTTCCTTTGCTTTTGAGTAAATGTGTGTCGGCGCCAGTCTGGTGAAGTAAAACTGTTTAAGTGCTGCCGTGTGTTCGTGTATTCGGTGGTATCTCTGCGTCATTGTTTGTTTTGTTGCATTTGATATATATGCATTCTGTTTGGCTGTATATGTGTGCTCTCTGTGTGCCGCGGAATAAATTCATTATGTTGAACTGTTTTCCGTTTCATTATGTTGAACTGTTTTCCCGTTTCGCTTCGTCTTTTCTTCAATTGAATCTCCATCTTGCTTCACGTAAAGGGTTTGTTCTTAGTGGGCTTAAAACGCCGGATAATTAATCGGAACCGTCGAGGCCGATGATAACACCGCTCGGTTATCCCAATAGCACGGAACGGACCGCTGAAGCGGTTCGTGTCCGGAGTCGGCCTGTGGCGAGGTACAATCGCTCGGTCGACCATCCGCGTGGGTACTTAGGTAGGTCGAGTTTGGCGAACAACCCTATCCTACGCGGGTGGCCGATTGGCACGATTGTGGTGAGGTCGAAAGGCCCACCCGTGACTGGCTGCGGGCGATAGTTCCCAGAGGGTCACGACAGAATTGTCCGTCCGGTGGGCGACGTGCCGCGATTCGAGTCACGTGGCCGTTCGCACGCCGGCGGGCATGAATTCGCGACAATACACACGTACAAATACATACATACACACATATACATACACACATATACATACACACATATACATACACACATACAAACACATACACGTATACATACACACATACACGCATACAAACACATACACACATATACACTTACACACATATCAACACATATACATACACACACATATATATACATACACACATACAAACACATATACATATATATGTGTGTATATATATATATATATATATATATATATATATATATATATATATATATATATATATATATATATATATATATATATATATATATATACATACATACATACATACATACATACACACATACAAACATACATACACATATAGATATACACATGTACACACATATACATACACACATATACATACATATACACATACACACATATACAAGTACACACATATAAACACATATACATACACACATATACACATACACACATACAAACATATATATGTATATATATATATATATATATGTATATATATATATATATATATATATATATATATATATATATATATATATATATATACAGTAAGTCCTCGCTAACCGGAAGTTCGCATTTCGTAGTTTCGATTATTCGTAATTTAGTTTTAATGACTAATTTTTCAATTATCGCAAACATTTTATGCCTATCGTAATGTCATTGCAAGGAAAAACGCAAAAAAAAGTTTCAAACTGCCTGCAAAAAACAACAATCACACAGGATGCGCATAAACACACTTTCACTTTACTGCGCATGTACTGTATGCTGTATTGTACGTATTCTCTTCACGCTCGCCTGCATACCTTCCAGTATGAATCCCAAGCGACCCGCAAGTCTTTTGCCGAGCACACCTCGTTTCAAGAGACAACGAAAGGCTGTCACATTGAAGGTGAAATTGGATATAATTAAAAGACATGAACGAGGTGAAGGGACAACGGAAATCGGCCACGCGCAGCAATCGCTGCATCGACTGTACATTCGATCGTTCAAAGTTCGGCAAAGATAAAGAAAATATCACAGATTGCGACCAGTTCGAGTGCAACGACACTAACGACAATGAGAGATGGTGCCATGCACAACATGGAGCGTTTATTATGTGTGTGGATAGAAGATCAAACTAAACGTCGCATGCCTTTATCTCTTGATGTGATACAAGAAAAAACGCGTAGTTTGTGGAACGATTTAAAGAAGAAACAGGAAGCTGAAGGAAAGGGTGAAGGCGCAGAGACCTTCACAGCTAGCCGAGGCTAGTTCATGAGGTTTTGTCATCGCGACAACCTCCACAACCTGAAGTGTAGCGGTGAGGCAGCAAGTGCGGACCATGCTGCCGCATCAGAGTTTCCAGCAAAGTTGAAGAAGATGATTGAGGAGGGGGGTTACTCACCGAAGCAAGTCTCCAATATTGACGAAACCGGATTGTTTTGGAAAAGAATGCCCTCCCGTACATACATCGCACGAGAAGAAAAGACTGCTCCAGGGTTTAAAGCAGCAAAGGACAGGCTGACCTTATTACTCGGTGGAAATGCAGAAGGGGATGTAGAACTCAAGCCGCTTCTTGTTTACGTTTCTGAAAACCCACGAGCGCTAAAGGGTTGCCTCAAGCCACAACTTCCCGTAATATGGCGGTCAAATACAAAGGCTTGGATGACTGGGGCATTGACCCACGATTACGTGATCAATTACTTCTCCAATCATGTCGAGAAGTATCTCCAAGGAGAACAACATTGACAACAAATCTTTGCTGCTTGTA
>NC_140966.1:111716309-111733809 GCF_056783735.1 Eptatretus burgeri | reverse complement strand
AGGTACGTGTGTGTGTGTGTGTGTGTGTGTGTGTGTGTGTGTGTGTGTGTGTGTGTGTGTGTGTGTGTGTGTGTGTGTGTGTGTGTGTGCTCATCAAATCGGTGTGTGTGGGACCAGTAAACGTACAAATTTAAGTTCATCATGTGTGATGACAAACCCTGCTTCTCCTTATCTACCCACAAGGCTTTGGTGGCCTCAGTGCTCCATTTTTTTTTCTGCTTTGTCTCCACTTTACCTGATCCTTCATTTGTTTCTCTGTCCAATCCCTATCCTTGCTCACCTTTTATACCTTGCCAACCGTGATGGAGTTTATCGAATGGAAAACTAGTCTTGTTGATTAAGGCCTAGTGTCGATCTGCATTTGCGGGCAGGTAGAACAATTGATGAAATCAACAGGACGTCAATCGAGGTATGCTAACCGCAATGGGAAGCGAGGACAAGTTGATGTTTCGGGCATTAACCCTTCATCGGAGCAGACGTGACACCCCTTTTTGGTCTGACGATGGGTTGAATTCCCGAAACATCAGCTTCCCCTCACGTCTCATGGCGGTCCGAACGCCTCGATCGACGCCCCGTTGATCCCATCCATTGCGACGGAGTCGTGGTCCCGTTGGTGTTTGAGCATGACCTGCAGGAATGTCGGCGTGATCAGGTGGGACACGATGGACGTGCTTGATGCTGTGCCCTTTCTTGCCTGGGTTGGCGTGTGCAGTTGTGTGTATCGATCGAATAATCGGGCTCGTAGACTGTTCGTCGGAATGGGCTTGAGGATACGGATGAAACTCGGATAGAAATCTTCATGACGGTCCCGACCCTCCGAGCCTCCAGTTGTTGGTTTTTCCAAAGGAATTTGATGTTTTTGCCCCTTTTTGCTCGTTGTCGAAGCATCTCACTGACTGTGGGCACCCATGTGCATCTTGCTCCATCTTTGCCTCCACAACCTCCCAATGACAGAAGCTGGCGGGGTTGGCGCTGCGCATCCAGCAGATCGAAACGAGCATGAGCATCCTGGAAGCCAAGGTGAGCCAAACCGCGAGAGCTTCCGGGAACTCTGTTTCATTGGCTTGCAGGTGCAGGCAACTCTGCAGAGTTGTTGAAATGGCAGGTAATGCAGTTTCAATCATCAGGTACTCCAATGTGCAAGTGTCATTTTAATATCCATCAGAGGAGACCATCATTTTGTGTGCAGCGTGTGCCTCCTGGATGCATCAAACCGACCTGGGAGTGTGGACGTGCCTCTGATGCAGTGCCCCCTGTAGGTTATAGCCGGAGTTATTAATGTGTCCAGGGTGTCCAACATAACTCGTCGTCAATTCGCGTACGATGCCGTCGGATCTTTAATGACGGTGCACGGTTTGTCCGGTTTAACATCCATCCGAAGGACGACACATCCATTGATGCCTCACCCTGCCTTGTGAAACTCCAGCATGGCAGTTTGTAGTGAGATTCGGAGTCAAACCCAGGCCGGACAGCTCAAGGGGGGAGTTGGCACACCTACAGCTCCTTCAGGAAGTATCCACACCCCTTGACCTTTGTCACATTTTGTTGTTACATCTTGAATTTAAAGTTGTTTAAATTATATTTTATTTTTTTTTGTCACCGATCTCCACAAAATACCCCACAATGGCAAAGTGAAAACATGTTTTTAGAAATGATTTATAAATTAATTAAAAATGAAAAGCTGAAATGTGCGTCAATAGGTATTCAACCCCCTTTGCTGTGACTCTCCAAATTGAGCTCAGATGCATCCAATTTCCTTTGATCGTCCTTGACGTGTCTCTACGGCTTGATTGGAATCCACCTGTGGCCAATTGAATCGAATGGACACGATTTAGAAAGACGCACACCTTTCTATATCGGGTCCCACAGTCGGCAGTGCATGTCAGAGCAGGAACTCCACCATGAAGTTCAAGGAGCTGTCCGTACAACTCCGAGATAGAATTGTGAGGAGGTGTAGATCTGGGGAAGGGTGGAAAACAATTTCTGGAGTGTTGAAAGTTCCCAAGAGCACAGTGAGACACCGAAGGTGGAAGGAGGTTATGCTTTCACCCTGTATGTCTGTCTTTTATCACCAACATGTCACAATTTTAAACCGATCTTCACGAAACTTCACCACATGGTAGAGTTTGTCATAAGCAAGAAGCCTCTTGTTTTGAGGTCAGAAAGTCAACAACTTTGTCGAATTTCTAAAATCCTCAGTTTTCATCAGATTGACGATAAGTTTGAAGATCATTCGCATATCAGGTCAGTGAATCCAACTACCAATTATTTTCGAGGTTAACATAGGCGAAAAGGTCTACGTAGGCCGAATTTCTAAAATTGTATATTTATTTATACAATGTTGAGGCTCGTATGAGAGCTAACATGCAGAATGTATCACAAGAGGGGGTGGGAGAGGGAAGGACAAACCAGTAGGGAACAGAGACATGAGGAGATCTGTGGAAGGGAGAGGGATGGGGGCAGGGAACACGGGGTATACAAGATGGACACTACAGGGACTTTCAGGTCCTTACACGACAGGGATTTTCAGGAAGGAAAGCAGGGAATTTGAAGGAGGTGGGTTTGGCGTGAATTAGCGGGGGTAGAAAAGATTGTGGTTTTGGATGCGGGACGATTAGGTAAGAAATGGTGGTGAACAGCTGTTTTGAAGACCTGAAGGGAAGAGTGGGATTTAAGAGAGCGTGGGAGTTTGTTCCAAACGTGGGAAAAAAAGATGAACGACTTCAAATTTGAAGAGGATTTGCATATTTGGTCATTGAATTCAACCACAAATTATTTTTGAGGTCAACTTAGGTGGGATTTCTAAATTCCTCAATTTTCATCCGATTGACTTGAAATTTGAAGAAGATTTATATTTCAGGTCACTGAATTCAAATCGCCAATTATTTTCCGGATCCGGATCCGAGAATTTTTGTTTTCAGCGATTCTTCACCAATTGATCGGGCCAAAAACGATATGTTGCACGATATCTCAAAAAAGTTGTGGACCGATTCGGATGAAGCTTGTTGGACAGGACGGTTGGGTGTGCCGCAAGTACGAATTGATTCGATTTTGGTGAAGATCCGGATCCGATAATTTTAAAACCGATTCTTCACCAATTGATCGGGCCAAAAACGATATGTAGCACGATATCTCCAAAAAGTTGTGGACCGATTCGGACGAAACTTAGTGGACAGGTCAGGTGTGTGACCACAACAAATTGATTCGATTTTGCTGAAGATCCGAATCAGGATCTGGATACGAGAATTATTTAAATTTTTTTTAAGTGATTCTTCACCGTTGAGAGATCGGGCCAAAAACGATGTATAGCATGGTATTTCAAACATGTATCGGGCCCGATATGTTCTCGAGGATCAGGAATTACATGGCAGAGGTTTGCGCTCTACCGAGTGTCCTAATTGATTACAGTGTTTCCAAAAATAAAATTGTTCCCAACTTTTTTTATTTTTTATTTTTTGGAGAAAAGGGGTTTTCAGAGAAACAGCATAACGTTTGAATGGGATTTATCTGCACTTCCTCCAATACATGCCAACAACACAAACTGCTCTCCCCTCCCTTGACCCTCTCCTCCCCTTTCCCCTTCCTCCAAACATTGATGGATTGTCCTCCTTGAAAGCCTTCATGAAAATAAATATGACGCGGTCAGAAATTTATTTCTCTTTGTTTCTCGTACCGATGAGAGTTTATGTCATTAAATGCTTTGGTTCTGTCAGATTTCCAAAATGGGCTGACAGGATGGCCTCGAGGTACTCATCTCTTAGCTGTCTGTCCTGGGTTTGAATCCTAACCCAGCTATAAACTGTCATCCCGGTGTCTCTCGGGCAGGGTGGTTCATCAGTCTGTGCGCCGTCGTTCGGATGGACGTTAAACGGGCGTCCCATCTGTCAGCATTCGTTGATGGACGTTGAGGATCTGACGATGTCCGTCGCGAAGGATAGGTCAGCTATCGCCAGCACACTGAAAAAAAATTACAAATCCCTACCCTAACCAGTAGAGGGCACTGCATCAGCGGCACAGCCGTGCCCTCGTCAAATGATGCTACCCGCACAGCCTTGTGCTGTGTACGAGCGAAGAAGAATTTCCAAAATGAATGCTTGCTTTGAAAACTAAGCTTTGTGTGACCTGCATACCCTTTAATCAAAGGGACGTGCCTGTTGGGCGTGTGTGTGTACGTGTCACCTTCAGCTGGCATCAATTCCTGGGCTCGATGACCTGAGGCCCGAATCTGAGGACTCCACTTTGACACCGAGCACCGAAGGAGCACCTGAGTATAATTTGACCAAGCACACCCCAAATGAGACTTCCAATACTGCAGGAGTAAGTACTGCAAGTGTTGTAAAAGTGGGAGTTTGGGTGGTGGGGGCTTTGTAAAACAGACGTCGTGTTGGAAATGTACAAAACTTTAGGGCTGCTTCGAATGAGGTATGCGTCCAGGTGAGATTACAGGACGGATCATCACCCATTGTTGAGAGAACCGTCGCGTGATTGTCAGGCGGGACAGTTGATTGTGTGATCGTGGTATTTTCACACGTTATTTTTGAGAAACGCTGAAGGGTATAAAACAACATTATTTTCAAACAAACCAATTGAAGGACCTCTGGTTCGGGTCGTTTCCATTTGCAAACGACCAATTGCAATGAGACGTTCGACTCGTTTCTGATTGGGAAGTAACCCGAGAACCGGAGGGACCGTGTTGATTCTGATGCATTGGTGGTGACGCTGGAACAGAGGAACCATGCTCATTTTGCTGTGTGGGTAGTTGACACTGGAACCAGAGGAAGCCACCACAGAACACGTGCATGAGTACACCTGAGCAGCGTCGCTGGTCTGACGTGAGTGAGTGCGTGAGCCGAATGCACCATCACCGACGCTGGATGCTCTTTTCACTTTCGGTCGAAGAAAGCCAAGTTTACACAGCCATGAATTTCAAGATGAATCAAACTTCCTTTTTAACAGAAGCCAAGGGACACTCATAACTGTCGTGCCAATCTGACTTACACGGGTGCACAGCAGCACCGCAGTCATGCATCACACGTCACACGTCAAACGTCACACATTACGAACCGCTTAATGAAGGTAAACGACAAATTGTTTTCTGAAGCTCATTCGGCCTCGTTATTAATAACGGATGGGGAGTGTCTTACACACAGAAGGTTAACAAGCGTTCCAAACTGTGCACCTGCCGTCGTGAATTGCCCAGTTACCTGAGGGTGACCTCACGTGCCGGTGAAATGGTATTCGAGCTCACTCAGGTCGACGAGGTTTCGTCCGGTGCGCCGGTCGATCGTAGCCGCTTTGTCTCGAAGGGTGGATTAAATTGGTGTCATTGCCATTTTAGTCTCTCATTCGGTGATCTACATATTGCGAACACTTGCGTGTAAATTCCACAGGGAGGTAGTTCTGCGTTGTTGGTATTCGGCGTCGTGTAACAGCAGCAGAGCTTGACGAAACGATGCTTGTACGCCTTTTGACTGCCTCATAATATCGTAATGACTGAATGAAGCAAATCGTGACGTGTGGGAGCTGAATGAATGCTTTTGTGGTCGAGATCCTTCGTGACCACTGCGTAGCTGAAGTGGCTCCACGGCGTCTTCAGTTTGATGGAAAAGGAAGAGGTTGTGCGGATCATGGTCAGCGAAACGATGAAAAGCTGTGACTAACTGTTGTGAACTCCAAATATTTATCATCCTTGGCTCCGTTTCTGGTGGCAGACATGGAGACTATAATTTCCGCACGTGTTTGGTGGTGTTGGTGGTTGTTGCAGAGATCTGATGTGGTTGGAGAGGATTCCCCCGCAGCAGAAAACGTGGTCACCGTGGCCAGAGACGCTCGTTACGCTCGCTATCTCAAGATGCTGCAAGTGGTATGTGTTCTGACACGTGGAAGTGCAGTATTATGTGGTTGTGCGGAACTCTGAATCGATGAACTGTTGTGTTTTTTTTGTTTGTTGTTGTGACCATTTAGTACAGTGTGCTCTGTATGGCTAACTTGCGTTACCTGTGCACCTGTTTCAGGGTAGATTGAAATGTGTGCTCTTTACCTCGCGCACAGTTTATGATTGAGGAACAACTTGTTTCGATTGAATGTTATATTTTCGACACGAGTCAGAATATACAGTAGACTAGGTGTAAGTCGGCAGCGTGTAACTCGTCACTTCGCCTAAGTCGGCAGCGTCAAAAAATCCCGAATTTATCTCATGTTAAATCCCTTTGAATAAAGGGTCATCCCTCTGTAAGTCGTCATCTCTAAGTCGTCACTTCGTCTAAGTCGTCAGATGTTGTCCATTCCCACGTAATGGAAACTCAAGTAAATTACCACTCCTAACTCGTCACACGGAACTGCTGTCTCGTGAGAAGCCCGATTTCATGGAATCGTGATGCTCGCTCATTGGTTTACACCGCCAGTGATAGGCTATTTATAACTGCGTACACACGTTGATCGCACTGCAGGCAGGACAATGGCGACGAAGCGTAAGCTTACAGCTAAAACCTACCAAGAAAAATACGACATTATCCAGTTTTGCGAGGCAAATCCACTGATGAAGAAAACAGACATAGCTGAGAAGTTGGACATCAAACGGCAGACATTGAACGATATCTTGAAGAATAAGGGCAAGATATTTGGACAAGTGGAGAAGATCGTGAGGCCGGTGGTAAGTGTGAAATGTGTGTCCTTTGAAGATGTCGATGATGTGCTCATCATCTGGTTTCGGCAAATGTCGGCTCAGCTAAATATTCGGTTTTGGCCGATTCGGCCGATACTGTCTTTCGGTGGAGGATTGCCCAGCCAACATCATGGAATACAATGACCGGGTTGAATCCTTTCTCATGCACCAGATGCCCAAGAGTTTGAGGCAGTCAAACATAACGGATTACTTCGCGAAGAAGTAAAGGATCGATCGAGCTTAGTGTTGAAGTCCGATCATGGTTTTATCTTGGCTTGTTTTGTACATTACCGCACTCACTTACACATAGGCATTGAGTGGTAATCATCACCACGATGAATGTGTGTCATGTAATTTGTCACCATACCATCACCGATGGTATACGAGTTGTCTTACAGAGTTGTTCATTATCTTTACTTTTGATAAACTGATTCATGAATTCCATCTTTGCTTGATCACTTTCCAACTCACCAACTCACCCCCACCTATGCCCCGAGGATTGTGTTTTCCTTTTGGTACAATAGCCGGCTCTCACACATATGCGTCCAGGCCACGCGCGACTTCATCCTTCACCCCACAGTCATCATGAATGTTCGCATACGCGCAAGTCGTCACATTTCTAAGTCGTCACTTTTTTCTCGGTCCCGATGGTGACGACTTACGCCTAGTCTACTGTAAATAGGAAGACAAGTCTGCCGTTTTACAGTACTTTGTCTCTGAATTGGTCCCGACCGCGCATGCGCAGAGAGGGTCAGGTAATACCTTTACTCTCTCTCTCTCTCTGCCCACCTGGCACTCAAAAAAAATTGAAAATCCTTTCAAACGGAAAGCTTGCTGTTTATAAGGACGTTGTAAAGGACACAAACAACAGTCATGTAGAACTAATGTAACTCGTTAGATGGTGTGATGTCATAGATACTCTGTCAGCGGCGGTAAAACCCGTAATTAATTTTGTGTATGCGGCTTTAAAGCTTTGTTTAAATTTAATTATATATTTGAACACTATAAGTGGATTGGATTGGCCTTTTGAGCGGCGGTTGATCCTTGTGCCCGTGGACTTGCTTTGGCCCGCCATGCGGTGGGGTGGATCGGGGGGTGCATTTGGGTCCGTTTGTCTGTCTGTCTGTCTGTCTGTTTGTTTGTTTGTCTGCACAGAACTCTCATGTTTTTCTCCACAACCGCTTGTCATATCGAGATGACATTTTCACCATTGGTGCCGTCCACTCATGGACAGTTTTGATCATAATTATGACGTCATAAGTCACATGCTGTGGCAGCCATGTTGGAAAAATGTAAAAAAATTGAACCTCTGTATCTCTGAAACCGCACCAAGGAAAAAATTGAAACTTGGCACACGGCAAGTACTCCTCATGGGGAATGAGTGTGATTTGTTTTTTGTTTTATGACGTCATAGGTGCCTTCGTTGTGACGTCATAATTGCATATGTAGAACGCTACATCCGATCGGTATGAACATTTTTGAGTCACCTCGGGATAAAATTGTCCGCAAAATGTTTTTTGATGACGTCATCGGTCACATGATTTGGCAGCCTTATTGGATTTACCCTCAAGCCTATAAAAATACACCACTCAAATGAAGTCCTGGCGAGGGTCTGCAATCTCTGATTGCTCTTTTTCTTGTTATTAATGCTTTAACTTGAGAGCTGTTAATAACATATCTTGGGAGTATCCAGCGCTGCACCAGCAATCTCTCGTATAATCTCACTAAATAAACCGAGCGCTCGGTGTTGTTTTTAAAAATTGTAAAACAAACTCGATGTAGTCTGATTTGGCAATTTTATTGATTATAGGATTGTCTGTCGATGAAGCGAGTCCCTCGCGCTGCAAACGGGTCCTGCGCCCTGCGGAGCGAGTCCTCACGCTGCGGAATGGGTCCTGCGCCTTGCGGAGCGAGTCCCTTCCCCTGCCCACTCTGTGAAGTGAATCCCCCCCCCCATGCCCATGTTGTGAATGTGGGTTGGACAACAATAATAATTTGTTCAAGTGCCAACGATAACTCATCCACTTTTTGCAAAAGACACGGTGGGATCCTTAACTTGCACCAACTAATGGTTTACTGACAGGACTGCCGGATTCCTGCCCATTCGAGGGTGGTGCGCACATCGATACAACACGTGCCTGTAGAGCACCAATCCGACAGTTTGTAATTGGGTCGGGAATTCAACCGAGATTAGACAGCTCAGAGACGAGTGTGATGTCTCTGCACCATCTTGTCAGGGAAGCCTGGTGTTGGCTTAACGTTTAGGGTGGCTGGCTTAAGATCTTCCGCTCTCGAGTTCGAGACTCCGTCGGCAGTTGGATTAACACCAGGTGGGGGTTGACTCAGCCTGTCGTCCTTCAGAGGTGAGCGAAATGAGTACCAGCATGCTGGTAACGGGGCATTGTATCAAGCGGCACAGCCGCACCCCCAGAAAATGACGCAACCAAGCAGCAACAGGCTGCATACGAATAAATAAATAAATAAATAAATACATCCCGTCAGACTTGATTAATTATCGATACCATATTCTGAAATTGATACAGTATTTCTTAATCATCATCATCGTGACTAACTTCATTATGTAATTCGGTCCAAATGAATAGGGAACTACACCAGGAGATCGATCAAGCCATTTGGACAATTCCCTCCGTGATGTACAGAGGAGTTGTTCTTACAAAATGCCGTATTTTAAGATTAAGGCCATGGAGGTTTAATCCCTTGTTGTGGTTTGTGCGAAACTCCCTTTTCTCATGCTGAGTGTTGTGCCATCCTTGTTAACATGTGACCCATGACCTTGTTGCATCTGTGCGAACATTTCTCCATCAGGGTGTGCCTCTCATGGCCATCAGAAACAAGATGATCACGGAAGGGTTGGACCCCGATCTATTACAGTGAGTTTCAAACCTTGCTCATTCATGAGCACACGTGATCAATCTGAAACATTACCTCCTCCATACCACCTGACTGATCACAGACTGCTTTAAAATGACTATTATGTTATTGTTTTCAACCTCCATGTTTTAAAGTGTTTGCTCTCACATTAGTCGCAACCTGATCCTCCGCAACATGATAACTACATCCCGCTGTCACTGCAGGAGATGGTTCACCGGGTCGTTAGTGTATGTATTGTCGACACCAATTCTCACCCACGATCAATGACGTGTTGTCTCTGCATAGAACCCCAGATGCCCCTGTCCCGTCTGGAGGGGAAGCCATAAAATCGGAACCTGCACCTGAAGGCAACGACTCTGACAGTGAAGATTCCCTCAGTGATTGATCGATACTCGGAGAGAGGATGGTGGAGATAGCTCAAAGGCCCCTCATGTACGAGAGTGGAGCGTCAGTCGACCACGTTCCGTAACCCAGTTTGATGGGTCACCTACCGAGCTTTGTGGTTCGGTTATAATACTTTAACAACCCTATGATGATAGATCTCTTACATGCAGATTCATCGATGTGTTGAATTACCGAGTTTGTACTATTATGATGCACATGAGCTGCCAGGTGATCTACAGGGGAGACACAAATGACCCCGAAAGCTCAATATCAATTTCCCTTCAGGAATATCACATTGTGAATGGAGTTATTATTCTGATTCGCTGAAAGCTGATAACGTGATTGGTTTATTGCCAGAATGGCAGGTGAATTGGTGGATCAGGGTTGAATGAGGACGCAAGTTCACAAATGCTTAACTGTGGAAGTTTTCCTGTCCTTGTAAAGATCTTTTTTTAATTTTATTAATAACTTGTTTAATGATTCGGGAAACACCCAAGCCACAAATACCGGCGCTCTACCAGACCCAGGTGTAGTTGGGGCAATGAGTTGCTCTCGAATGCAGGTTTGTACCTGTTCTGAGAAGTCTTCACATGGTATTTTCTTCCCGATTTCACCGATCAATTGCTTGAACCTTCGGCTGTGCTGACACTCGATGATATTTGTTGATGAGTTGAGTTTGTACAAGCGACTGGTTCTCGCGGTAGATACCGTAACTGAATGCAATTGTGAGAAATGCTGTTTATTAAACTTCTCCCCACTGATGCCATTCTATGCTGATCCTGGTGCATGCATGCTAAATGATGTGCTTCGTTTGTACACCATGCAGGACAGTCTTCCTGAGGGTCAGACCATGATGGTCCTACACACTTGAATCGCATAGTAACGAGGCTGAAGCAATTGAACTATCCTGCCCCCCATGCTGTAAAGGGATGGAGGGAGGGAGGGGGGGTGTTCAACAGCCTGCAGGTTACCACATAAGACCTCTTATTTTACCATACAGGTTTTCCACTTGCAACAAGTTATTTTACCATGCAGATAACAACTTAAACCTCTTATTTTACCGTGCAGATCCCCACTTAAAGCTGTTATTTTACCGTGCAGATTCCCACTTACACCTCTTATTTTACCGTAGATGTTCCCACTTTATCCTGTTATTTTACCATGCAGGTTACCACTTAAACCTGCTCATTTACCATGCAGTTTTCCACTTAAATCTCATTTTACCATACATGTTCCCACTTAAACCTGTTATTTTACCGTACATGTTCACACTTAACCCTGTTATTTTACCGTACATGTTCCCACTTTATCCTGTTATTTTACCGTACATGTTTCCACTTAAACCTCTCATTTTACCATAAATGTTCCCACTTAAACCTGTTATTTTACCTTACACATTTCCACTTTATCCTGTTATTTTACCCTACATGTTTCCACTTTATCCTGTTATTTTACCGTACATGTTTCCACTTAAGCCTCTTATTTTACCGTGCAGGTTCCCACTTAAACCTGTTATTTTACCGTACATGTTCACACTTAACCCTGTTATTTTAACATACATGTTCCCACTTAATCCTGTTATTTTACCGTACATGTTCCCACTTTATCCTGTTATTTTACCATGCAGGTTACCACTTAAACCTGCTCGTTTACCATGCAGGTTTCCACTTAAACCTGCTCGTTTACCATGCAGGTTTCCACTTAAACCTCTCATTTTACCATAAATGTTCCCACTTAAACCTGTTATTTTACCGTACATGTTTCCACTTTATCCTGTTATTTTACTGTACATGTTTCCACTTTATCCTGTTATTTTACCGTACATGTTTCCACTTTATCCTTTTGTTTTACCGTACATGTTTCCACTTAAGCCTCTTATTTTACCGTGCAGGTTCCCACTTAAACCTCTTATTTTACCGTGCAAGTTCCCACTTAACCTTGCGACTTTATCATGCAGGTTACCACTTAAACCTCTTATTTTACCGAGCAGGTTCCCACTTAAATGTCTTATTTTACCGTGCAGGTTCCATCTTAACCTTGCTACTTTACCATGCAGGTTACCACTTAAACCTCTTATTTTACCGTGCAAGTTCCCACTTAACCTTGCTACTTTACCATGCAGGTTACGACTTAAACCTGCTAGTTGACGGTGCCAGTTCCCACTTTACCTTGTTATTTTACCATGTAGGTTACCACTTTACCTTGTTATTTTACCATGCAGGTTACCACTTAAATCAATTATTTTAATGCTTTGACCTCATGGTAATGTGATGAAAATCCGAGAACATAATTTTTGTTTTAAAATCAAACCACATTAACCAGGTCCTGGGTGGTGTCAAACTCCTTTAAAGGTGGCGGTTGTGGTAGAGCTTTCTTAAAAGTTGAACTGCATTTGGTAGTGCGCACCTGAGCACCTGACTCCAACCATCCTACGGTCTGACTTGAACGGTACCCGGTGAAACAGTCCTACCATCTCATTCTAACCGTTCCTGAGTACCATCCTACCATCTGGCTCCAACCACCTGGCTCCAACCACCTACTATTTAACCATCCCACCAGCTGACTGTGTCTGTGAGCCATTTTTGACTGGCAGATGACGATCAAGAGCAGACACGTGTGTCCAAGACCAATATAGATATAAAAGACTCGGTTTGTTCACTTCCCTTTTCGCTTTGGGGAACAGTGTATATGTTCTATGTTTGGTCACTTTGGAGAGATCTCACCAGCGACCGGTGCAACCAACTGGCTGCGGTCTTCCAATGTCATCTCGGGTGTGTAACCAGCATGTTAACCAATAACAATTGGGCTTAAAACGACGTTTGTGAGTCGATCCGTTTGTGTGCATGCACCGTGTGTTCTTGTTTACTCCGAATGAGAGAGAATGAATGCTGAGATGCTCTCGTCATCGAGGTAACCCTAAATACCTTGGAGGGACGTCTGGCTCGGATATCTATCTCTTCGTTGCGTTGGTTGCAGGGCCTGGTCTTTGTGGTTCGGTTGTGGCAGCAGTACATTTCCCCTTTGAATAGGTTCCGTTACTATTTTCTGCAGTCTTTTTAGAAATGCCTTTTTTTTTAGTTTATTTTGAGTAAACGCTCAAGTAATTCCCTTTCGTAAGATGAGACCCCCACGTGGCCGGGCAGGTCAGGTGAGATGCACACAGGGCAAGTTCTGCTCCTACATTTAAGTAGAATTGGGTTGGTGAGTCTTCTTCTTTCATATATAGTACATTGTTGCACATGGAATCATTTACTGGGGGTGTAGCTGTTCCGCTGCTGCGGTGCCCCTTGTAGGTTTGAGCAGGAATTTGAGAGTGCCGGTGATAATTCGCCTCTTCATGAGACAGAAATTCTTGATATCCACCAACTAATGCTGGGTTGAGTGAAGTTGAGGAAGTGGGTGTGTGTGGGAGAAGATGAGGAAGTGGGTGTGTGTGTGTGGGAGAGGGTAAGGAAGTGGGTGTGTGTGTGTGGGAGAGGGCGAGGAAGTGGGTGTGTGTGTGTGGGAGAGGGTGAGGAAGTGGGTGTGTGTGTGTGGGAGAGGGCGAGGAAGTGGGTGTGTGTGTGTGCGGAGAGGGCGAGTGGGTGGTGTGTGGGAGAGGGCGAGCAAGTGGGTGTGTGTGGGAGAGGGCGAGCAAGTGGGTGTGTGCGGGAGAGGGCGAGCAAGTGGGTGTGTGCGGGAGAGGGCGAGCAAGTGGGTGTGTGCGGGAGAGGGCGAGCAAGTGGGTGTGTGCGGGAGAGGGCGAGCAAGTGGGTGTGTGCGGGAGAGGGCGAGCAAGTGGGTGTGTGCGGGAGAGGGCGAGCAAGTGGGTGTGTGTGAGAGAGCGAGCAAGTGGGTGTGTGTGGAGAGGGCGAGTAAGTGGGTGTGTGCGTGGAGAGGGCGAGCAAGTGGGTGTGTGCGTGTGGGAGAGGGCGAGCAAGTGGGTGTGTGGAGAGGGCGAGCAAGGGAGGGAGAGGGCGAGCAAGTGGGTGTGTGCGGGGAGAGGGCGAGCAAGTGGGTGTGTGCGGTGAGAGGGCGTGTGCAAGTGGGTGTGTGTGTGCGGGAGAGGGCGAGCAAGTGGGTGTGTGTGTGCGGGAGAGGGCGAGCAAGTGGGTGTGTGTGTGCGGGAGAGGGCGAGCAAGTGGGTGTGTGTGTGTGTGGAGAGGGCGAGCAAGTGGGTGTGTGTGCGGGAGAGGGCGAGCAAGTGGGTGTGTGTGTGCGGGAGAGGGCGAGCAAGTGGTGTGTGTGTGTGCGGGAGAGGGCGAGCAAGTGGTGTGTGTGTGCGGGAGAGGGCGAGCAAGTGGGTGTGTGTGTGCGGGAGAGGGCGAGCAAGTGGGTGTGTGTGTGTGAGAGGGCGAGCAAGGCGGGTGTGTGTGCGGGAGAGGGCGAGCAAGTGGGTGTGTGTGTGCGGGAGAGGGCGAGCAAGTGGGTGTGTGTGTGTGCGGGAGAGGGCGAGCAAGTGGGTGTGTGTGTGTGCGGGAGAGGGCGAGCAAGTGGGTTTGTGTGTGTGCGGGAGAGGGCGAGCAAGTGGGTTTGTGTGTGTGCGTGGAGAGGGCGAGCAAGTGGGTGTGTGTGTGTGTGCGGGAGGAAGTGAGCAAGTGGGTGTGTGTGTGTGCGGGAGAGGGCGAGCAAGTGGGTGTGTGTGTGTATGGAGAGGGCGAGCAAGTGGGTGTGTGTGTGTGCGGGAGAGGCGAGCAAGTGGGTGTGTGTGTGCGGAGAGGGCGAGCAAGTGGGTGTGTGTGTGCGTGCGAGAGGGCGAGCAAGTGGGTGTGTGTGTGTGCGGGAGAGGGCGAGCAAGTGGGTGTGTGTGTGTGCGGGAGAGGGCGAGCAAGTGGGTTTGTGTGTGTGCGGGAGAGGGCGAGCAAGTGGGTTTGTGTGTGTGCGGGAGAGACAGAAAGGCGAGCAATGGGTGTGTGTGTGTGCGGAGAGGGCGTGCGCGTGGGTTTGTGTGTGTGCGGGAGAGGGCGAGCAAGTGGGTGTGTGTGTGCGGGAGAGGGCGAGCAAGTGGGTGTGTGTGTGCGGGAGAGGGCGAGCAAGTGTTGGTGTGTGTGTGCGGGAGAGGGCGAGCAAGCAAGTGTGCATGGAGAGAGGGCCATGCTATGTGTGCGGGTGAGGGCGAGCAAGTAAGGTGTGTGTGTGCGGGAGAGGGCGAGCAAGTGGGTGTGTGTGTGCGGGAGAGGGCGAGCAAGTGGGTGTGTGTGTGTGCGGGAGAGGGGCGGTGCAAGTGGGTGTGTGCGTGTGCGTGGAGAGGGCGAGTGCGTGTGTGTGTGCGTGTGCGGGAGAGGGCGAGCAAGTGGGTGTGTGCGTGTGCGGGAGAGGGCGAGCAAGTGGGTGTGTGCGTGTGCGGGAGAGGGCGAGCAAGTGGGTGTGTGCGTGTGCGGGAGAGGGCGAGCGAGTGGGTGTGTGCGTGTGCGGGAGAGGGCGAGCAAGTGGTGTGTGTGCGTGTGCGGGGAGAGGGCGAGCAAGTGGGTGTGTGTGCGTGTGCGGGAGAGGGCGAGCAAGTGGGTGTGTGCGTGTGCGGGAGAGGGCGAGCAAGTGGGTGTGTGTGTGTGCGGGGAGAGGGCGAGCGAGGTGGGTGGGCGTGTGCGGGGAGAGGGCGAGCGAGTGGGTGTGTGCGGGAGAGGGCGAGCGAGTGGGTGTGTGCGGGCGAGGGCGAGCGAGTGGGTGTGTGTGTGTGCGGGAGAGGGCGAGCGAGTGGGTGTGTGTGTGTGCGGGAGAGGGCGAGCGAGTGGGTGTGTGTGTGTGCGTGGAGAGGGCGAGCGAGTGTGTGTGTGTGTGTGCGGGAGAGGGCGAGCGAGTGGGTGTGTGTGTGTGCGGGAGAGGGCGAGCGAGTGGGTGTGTGTGTGTGCGTGTGAGAGGGCGAGCGAGTGGGGTGTGTGTGTGTGCGGGAGAGGGCGCGCGAGTGGGTGTGTGTGTGTGTGCGGGAGAGGGCGAGCGAGTGGGTGTGTGTGTGTGCGGGAGAGGGCGAGCGAGTGGGTGTGTGTGTGTGCGGGAGAGGGCGAGCGAGTGGGTGTGTGTGTGTGTGCGGGAGAGGGCGAGCGAGTGGGTGTGTGTGTGTGTGCGGGAGAGGGCGAGCGAGTGGGTGTGTGTGTGTGTGTGCGTGGAGAGGGCGAGCGAGTGGGTGTGTGTGTGTGTGCGGGAGAGGGCGAGCGAGTGGGTGCGTGTGTGTGCGGGAGAGGGCGAGCGCGAGTGGGTGCGTGTGTGTGCGGGAGAGGGCGAGCGAGTGGGTGCGTGTGTGTGCGGGGGAGAGGCGAGCTTAGTGGGTGCGTGTGTGTGCGTGGAGAGGGCTAGCCGAGTGGGTGCGTGTGTGTGCGTATAGGAGAGCGAGCCAGGCGTGTGTGCGCGAGGGCGAGCGCAGTGGGTGCGTGTGTGTGCGAGTGCGCGTGTGTGCGCGCGAGCGCTTAGTGGGTGCGTGTGTGTGTGGGAGAGGGCAGGCTAGTGGGTGCGTGTGTGTGCGGGAGAGCGAGCGAGTGGGTGCGTGTGTGTGCGGGAGAGGGCGAGCGAGTGGGTGCGTGTGTGTGTGTGTGTGCGCGGGAGAGGGCGAGCGAGTGGGTGCGTGTGTGTGTGTGTGTGTGTGCGGGAGAGGGCGCGCGAGTGGGTGCGTGTGTGTGTGTGTGTATGCGAAACAGTGGAGAGGGCGACACCGTGGGAGTGGGTGCGTGCGCCAGTGTGTGTGTGTGTGCGGAGAGAGGGCGCAGCGAGTGGGTGGGTGCGTGTGTGTGGAGAGGGCGCATCGTGTGCGGCGCGCGTGTGTGTGCGGGAGAGGGCGACCGAGTGGGTGCAAAGTGTGTGTGTGTGGGCTGCTGGAGAGGGCGAGCGAGTGGGTGCGTGTGTAGGTGTGTGTGTGTGCGTGTGGGAGGGCGAGCGAGTGGGTGCGCAGAAGTGTGTGTGTGTGTGCGGGGAGAGGCGACCGAGTGGGTGTGTGTGTGGTGTGTGTGTGCGAGGAGAGTGCGATCGAGTGTGTGTGTGTGTGTGTGTGGGGGGGGGAGAGGGAGGAGGAAGTGGGTGTGTGTGTGGAGAGGGTTCTGAGGAAGTGTGTGTGTGTGTGAGGGTGAGGAAGTGTGTGTGTGTGTGTGGAAGTGTGTGTGTGGGGGGGGAGAGGGTGAGGAAGTGTGTGTGTGTGAGAGGGTGAGGGAAGTGTGTGTGAGAGGGGGTGAGAAGTGTGTGTGTGTGTGTGTGTGTGTGTGGGAGAGAGGGTGAGAAGTGTGTGTGAGAGGGTGAGGAAGTGTGTGTGTGTGTGTGTGTGTGTGTGTGTGTGTGTGAGAGGGTGAGGAAGTGTGTGTGTGTGTGTGTGTGTGTCTGAGAGAGGGGTGAGGAAGTGTGTGTGTGTGTGTGTGTGTGGGGGGGGAGAGGGTGAGGAAGTGTGTGTTTGTGGAAGTGGGTGTGTGAGGAAGTGTGTTTGTGTGTGTGTGAGAGGAAGTTCGATTTCCCCGTGTACTTATTCAACAGTTTCTCTGCCACGTTGGTTTGATGCGACATCTGGGAAAAGGCCGCGGTTGTAAAATGGAGACCAAGGTTGAAGACTTGATGAAGGGAACACTGAAATTACCCAAGGTGTGGTGGGGCGGGAGAGTTGATTGG